>NC_056732.1:1807165291-1807397791 GCF_019279795.1 Protopterus annectens
GCAAGTGTTTTTAAAAGGATGATGTAATCTTATGTATTTTTACTTCTGATGAAGTTTGCATGACTGCAAACGAAAAGCGCTTTAAGTTTTTATTAAATTCGAGTGTTGACTCTACAGTTGCTTGGACTTGTTTTTAGTTGTTAACACTACCGCTGTACCAAGTGGCTTAGAATAACAGTTACAATTTAATCAAATACTAACAAGCACTAATAAATGCAACAGAATAAATGCAATCGAACACTTTTTAAGAAAAAGCAGGAAAAGCAAAATAAAGTAGGAATAAACACAAATACAATAAAAGCAGCTGAATAAAGTGTATTATTTTAGTTATCTGGGAAAGTAGAAAACAGAAGATAATTCAAGGTTAAGAAACTAAGGGGGTGGGCGTTCTGAACTGATCTGTCTGTACTCAATAGAATGAGCCGATGTGATGTGACTGGGAGGAGTGTCCGAAATCAGATTTATAGTAGGAGCAGACAAGTCAAAAGCCACCAAGTTTAAGAACGTAACAGTTATGCAGGTGGGTGGGCGCAAAATATAAAATGCAGACTGAGATCAGCAATATTCAGACAGAGTACAGCAAGCAAGCCAAAGAACACAGATATTTCTAGCTAAACAAGGAATGCTATTTCTCAGCTACTCCCACTAATTAGCTGATGTTATTAGTTTGCAAATGAATCATTTGCTAACTTTTCTAACTGACCCTGTCCAAGACCACTTAAAATGCCAACAGAACAGAAAACTTAAAACAAAACAAATGTAATATAAGAAACCGATAAAAAATAGAAACAACCAAACCTTAAATAAAAAAACTTCGAAATAAAATGCAAACAGATATCAACAATATTCAGGTAGAGTACAGCACCTACATTTCCTGGAATCCTAGATGCTGGTGCTGCCCTTAATCAAAGTGGAGTTACAGTGATGGAGAGCACAGCTGAGTATCAATGCAGGACTCTCCTTCTTCTCTCCTGTGCCAGTGCAGTCTTTCCTGACAGATTCATCCGACTTCACTTTGGGAGCAGTGTCATTGGTAGTGTAAGTGCAGGCCACTCGAAAGCCCAATAACTGACAGAAGTACATCAATATCAAGGACATTTTGGTAGTGATTCATACCTTGAAAGCCCTTCACTACTTATGGGCACTGGGTCCTCTTTGTGTGGTTACACACAACGTCATAGTTCATAGGTTTATAGATTAGTACTAGGCTAACTGCCTTTAGTACCCGTGGTGGTGGTGCTGCCGTAGCGTTGTCGCCTCACAGTAAGACGCTGTCCGGTTCAATTCTCAGCTAGAGTGTCTTCTGCGTGGAGACATGCGTGAATGGGCGTACCTTCACTGAAGGTTGCGCATCAGGGCTGGTAACTCGGCACGTAAAAATCAACTACCAATCATTAGCGGACCAGAGTTCTGTTGTGGCGACCCCTAACCGGGAAAAGCCAAAAGACACAACAACTAGGCTAACTGCCTTTGTGGGCCACTTTAAGCCTAACCAGTTACCCCATGTGAGAATCAAACCTTGCACCTATATATTCCATCAGAGCAAAATGTTCTGGCAGACAGACTAAGCAGATTCTGAACAGACCCACATGAGTGGCAGCTTGAGGCAGTGGTGTTCCAGGATCTAGTCCAGATATGGGGAACACCTCAGATATATCTGTTCACCTCCTTTCAAAACAGACAGCTGGGAAATTCTGTTCCATACATACTTGCACTCACTTGGAGGACACATGCATTCTTGTTTCCTTAGTTAGGTGTGTCCCAGTACGTGTCCTACTCTTTCCTCTGATTCACATCTTATGTCTGAAGGTTCAGAAAAAAATGCCGAAGATCATTTTGGTGACCCTCTGTTGGTCGAGTCAGTCTTGTTTCTCTCTTCTAATGGTATTGGCAAAGGGCTGTTTCCACAGACTTCCTCACACTCTGGATTTGTTCACACAGTATCAGGGGTGACTGCTATTTTGGAGCAACTTCAACTGACAGCCTGGATGATTCAGTCTTGACTCAGTTCAGGTACTTGTTTCATGAGGATGTGCAACAGGTGTTAAAGGAGGACAGAAACCTGCTACTTGAAAATCATATGTTTACCAATAGATGAGGTTTTCTAAGTGGTGATTAAATGGGAATAGATGTTACTTTGAGGTTAACATCTCTCTGGTCCTGAAATATTTGTGTTAGTATATTTTATGTATCTATTAAGGTGCATTTAGCAGCCATTTCTGCTTGTCTGCCAATGGATCCCCTCTTTCTTCTTCCCTTTTGATAAAATATTTCATGAAAGGAGTATTGCATATGAGACCTGATGGCAAGCAAATTCCTCCTTTATGGGATCTCAACTGTGTTCTGGAAGAATTGACCTTACAACCTTTCAAAATGGCAACAAAAGCTGATCTGAAGTTCTTAACACACAAAGGTATTTTTTGCTTGTTGCTCTGACATCTGCAAGGTGTGTTTCTGAGCTGCAAGCATTCAAAATGGGACAACCATACCTGATTTTCTACAGGGATACAGTTGTGTTGCACACTAACTCCACTTTAATGCTAAACATTGTCTCAGATTTCACTGTGTTATTCAGACTGGTAATCTCACTGTGTTCTTTCCAGAACCCAAGAATAATGGAGAGGGTATACTTCATTCATTAGATGTGCATTGGCAACTCATATACTACCTTGACAGAAGAAAACCCTTTAAGAAGGCCAATAGGCTTTTTATTTCCTACATAGGGGCAAAGATGGATCAGCTTGTCCCTAAACAAACCACTGTGCATTGGCTATCCTCTGGTATTATTTTTTGCTACACCCACCATGGAAAGGTGAATCCAGACAAGTTAAAAGGCACATTCCACCAGGGCCTTTTCTTGTTCAGTGGTGTATTGGAAAGGCATGGACCCAAAGTATTTTATAGTGAGTAATTTGATTCTGTTTGCATACCTTTATGAAGCACTACAAGCTGGATGCCTTTTTTAAATCCAGAGTAGGCTTTTCTAGGACCATTCTCCAGGGAATCCTGGACCCTTTCCCTTACTCCTCCTAGGTTGCATAAGCTTTGAGAATCTATCCATATGCCAGTAAAGAGGTATGTTTGTTGAACATGGTACAGTTGCATAAGTCCTACTTACCTGTAACAGTACCTGTTTGTTGAACACACTGGCTTAGTTTGGTATTGAACACACTGGCTTAGTTTGGTGTTGGAGTTGCCATTGTGTTTTGCTCCATGGCCTTTATTGTTGTGCATGTGTGTGTAGTTTTTGGTTTGGAATACCAGGTGTTACTAAACTTTGCATTTTTATCTTCTTTTCCTGCTGGACCCTGGAAAACTGAAAGGGTCCTATCTGTGAATCTGAAAGGCAGACCCTGTACTGCCAGGTGATTTACACCCACAGGCAGGTAGTAGGAGGAGCTCTGAACTTTGCTAGACTGCCAGAGGAAGGGTAGCAGGGCTGTACTATGCATATGCAAGTAAGACAGTGTGTTCTAAGAATATCTTTTCTATTCCCTTCTTGCCTACTTTTAATAGACTATCTGATGTTGTCATTTTCATTCATTTCTCAACCTGTGGGTTTTGTATCTGATCCTGGATCTGACTGGGCCTCTTTCCAAAGCTAAAGATCTGATTCTCAAACTCCTCTTGTCCATCCTATAATGCCTCCTCCTCCAGAATACCTCAGATCTTGTTTGCTGTTCAATGAAAAAGCATTGGGATTGCACTTATCCAGTGTTTGTCGATTTGTGAGTGATCATTTGTTGTTTTTCATTCCCTCTTCCTGTCTTCTCACTTCCTTTTTTCTTATTGTGTAAGAAAAGCCCCATTGTAGTTTTAGAGTTACTTTTACAGCTAGTTTAGTTGTTGTAGTACTGTGTTTTGTGGGGTTTTCTCTGTTTGTTGGGTCTTTCTTGTTTTTTCTTCTCTTCTTTCTCCCTTTTTCCAGCCTTCTCCTATATCTTTCTGGAATATCATGGCTGAAAACCTGATAATCCACTGGGTTTTAAGAAATGCCCTTCCTGTGGGCATAAGATCCCCTTGTCTGATGCTCACAGGGAGTGTGTTTACTGTCCACGCCCTTCTCACCTAGCAGTGCTTGTGAGGTGTGTAGCAGGTCTAATCCACAGGCTCTCATGGAGTGTCATAAGTTGGTTCTAAAGGGCTTACTCCCCCCCTTCCTCTTCTGCTACACATTCTACTTCAGAGACTCAAACCCCTGTTAGAAGATCCATGGAAGCCAGGTAACACAGGAAGCATTCCCTGGAGTGATCTTCCTTTGAAGCAAAGAAGACCCTGAAACCTTTGGATCCAAAGTCCTCGGCTCCAGTGATTGTGATATCTTCTCACTTGGCTCACTGTGCTTCAACTGTTTCCTTGGAGCCAGGTGTTTCGGCTCAGTCCCCTCCTCCCAAGGTGTGGCCTCACCCAAGCCATGGTCCAGGCCTGTTTCCACATCCTCTTCCTCCATCAGGTCTACCCAGAGTTTGTAGGAACATGAGATGGACAGACTGATGAAACAGTTTCTGTAGGCACAGATTCAGATGGGAGTCATGTCAACTCTGCCCCCTTTTGGATCTGCGAACAGACATTCTTCTGTTCTTCCTATGGGTCCTTCTCCAGTCTGTACTGCGACTTTAAAGTTGTCAGTTCCGATGGCCCAGAGAATCATGATGTAGGCTCTGAGAGATGCTTCCACTTCAAGTCAGATGGTTTCCCTGCTGTGCTCAGCTCTGATGGCTTTGGGGCAAGCACTTATTGAAGTGGTAGCTTAGGTGCTAAGTATGGGGGTTTGACTTCAACTCTGAGGGTTTTTGAGCCATCACTTCCCCTCAGAACCTTAGTGTTCAATAGCTCAGCTCCGACTCCTCCGTCAGAGCGGAGGGTAGCTGGAGTTTGGGATAAGTCTGCTCTGAGAGCTTTGGCTCTGCAGGGGAAACTCTCAGATCCTTGCAGTCCATCTACCTTCAAGGTGGTGGAGAGGGTCCTTGCCCATCCTACAGGGTTCCCGGTTCTTCCTCAATCAGATCACACCCCCTCCCCCATTGAGTCTATCCTTGAGGTCTCTCATTTTCTACCAGGGCAGCCAGTGCTGCAAAGCCCCCACCACTTCACTCTGTGAAACCCCGGTTTTCTTTTGACACCTCCCTTGAGTATCCCACTGCAGAGGTCCCCCGGAAGAAGAGGTGTAAAAGGAGGCAACTGGATTCCCCACAGGAATCTGTCACTACAGACACTGACTTCAAGGAAGGAGAATATTCCCCCAGATCTCCACCCAATGATGGCTCCTTTGGTGACATTCTAGAGATCCTCTGACAGAAGGGTGGCTGGTCCTCCCAAAGCCCCAATCCAGAGGAATCAGTGCTCTTGGAGGCCTTTAGTACCAGCCTAGCTACATCCTGGGTGCCCTCCTGTGGATCCTTTTATAGAGCTAGTTTCCACTACAGCATGGAATGATCCAGACACCATAGAGCCCATTCTCAAGCAGACTGATAGGATTTTAAGTGTTCCATCAGACAAACCCCATTGGATGAAAGGGATTCCAGTAGATACCATGATTTTCGTGGCACCCACCAAAAAAGGAACTAGCTCAGGAGAGTTCTTCCATCCATCCCCCTAACAGGGAGTCTAGAGGTTTGGACAGGTTTGGAAAGAGGGCTTACACTTCATCCACCTTTTCTTTACAAGTGTATAACAGCTTATCCCATTTTGCCAGGTTACAGAGGGACCTAATCAAGGAACTTTCTCTCTCTCTGTCCCTGAGTCCATGTCTAAAGAGGAACGCAAGATCTTTTCATCCAGGATGGCCACTCTTTAATTGATTTCTAATTTGTCCATGAGGCTGGTTGCCCATGCAGCTGAAGGCACCTCTAGGTCAGCCACTTCTGGCATTGCCATTAAGCACCATGCCTGGATGTGGCTCTGTGACTTTGCAGAACCTTTCAAGGTGTTTTTTGTCAGTGCACCATCTGATGGTTCATCGCTGTTTGGCCCAACAATTCATGACACACTCTCCCACAGTGAGAAGGATGGAAGACCTTGTCTGCCATCTGGATCCAATTTTCTACCCCACAAAGATTCCTTGCTAAGAGTCAGCATCGGGGGTAGCTGAGGTTCAGAAAATCTCAGGGTCCTCCCCAGGATTCACAGTGAGACATTTCCACTAGAGGCAGAGGCGGAAACAGTTACAACTGTAGACACCACCCCAAGGGCAGAGAGGTTTTGCAGAATCAATGGTCTCAGGATTCTTTCTTGGACAGACCCTTTCAACTCTCCTGAAGGGTTGCCTGACTGTCCATCTCTGGAGGTATTCCGGGGGCTTATCCTTGCACCCAGCTCGATCAATGGGTGCAAAGGAATGTATCCAGAGGTTACTACATTTCCTTGTTTAACCTTCACAATCCAAGAACTGTCTTCCAGGATGTGCCTCCCAATCAGAGGGAGGCAGCAGCACTGGAAATCACAAAGCTGCCACAAAAAAGAGTCAAAGAGGTCTCGCTGACCAAGCTGGATCGGGCATTTACTCAAGGTTCTTTTATTACCAAAGAAAAAAGGGGACCTAAGGCCAATCATGGATTTGACACCCCTGAACAAATCAGTAAAAAACTCAAAATTCAGGATGATCATGATCGAATCCATCCTGCCTCTTTTGAGGATGGATGGATGACTGGATGTGCTAGAAAGACCTGAAGGATGTATACTACTGTGTCTAAATGTAGAGGTGCTCCAGAAGGTATCTTGGTTTTAGGCTGGGTGCCAGTAATTATCAATTTTGAGTGCTTATATTTGGTCTCATCACAGCCTCCAGGGTGTTCACTAAATGCATGGCCATAGTTGCAGCTCACCCCAGACTGCGAGAGTTCCACGTGTTTCCATACTTCGATGACTGGCTATTTTCCACTTCAACCAGGCATCTACTCATTCAAGCCAGAGATTACCTGTTGCAGCTATTCAATGGTCATTACATCAATATCCTCTGTCTCTTCCCGCAAGACTGTAGAGGGGTTGCAAAGACTCTGTCCTCTGGTGGCTCCATTCCCAGAAGTTTGCCAGGGTTGTCCTTTCATTCTTCCCCCACCACATGCCATGCTGACCATGGATGCCTCCCAGATGGGGCGAGGGAGCATTTTCTGGGGCAGACAGTCAAAGGAATGTGATAGTCTCAGCAGACCAATTTACATATCAACATCCTGGAGATGAGAGTGGTACTTTTAGCATTACAAATACTATACAGCTTCCATCCTTCCGGGATCATTGCAATTCAAACAGACAATATGTATGTGGTATGATACATCAACAAACAAGGGGGAACCAGGTCTTACCCCCTGTGTTGAGGAGCAATGAGGGCATGGCAGTAGGTAATCTCTACCAACCACTTTCTAGTTGCAACACACATTCTGAGGGAGTCCAACATTTTAGCGGACAGGCTGAGCAGAAAGATTCTGATGCCTCATGAGTGGTCTCTAAACCAGTCAGTGGCAAACATAATCTTTCAAAACTGGGGTCAACCTTGCTGCGACCTTTTTGTCTCTTCCCTCAACAGCAAATGCAGCAGGTTCTTTGCCCTGATCCTTCCTCAGGGACAGCCACCGAGAGATGCTCTAGTCCATGCTTGGTATCCCGGTCTACTCTATGCTTTCTCACCTTTACCCCTGATCCCCAAATTTCTTCAGAAAGCCCAATGGTTGAAGAGCAAAGTAATCTTCATTGTTCCCTTCTGGCCTTGCCAGGTCTGGTTCCCCTTTCTTTGGTCTCATCTACTTCGTCCACCTGTGGAACCTCATCTAGACCTACTGCCCCACCCCTTGGGACAACCTCATTCAAAACTTTTAGACTTAAAACTGGTTTCTCCAGTTATAATGATGGCTAGACATTCCAGGCTTTCATCCCCATTACGACAGAGCCTAATATCAGCTCAGAAAACCTCTATTAGGAAGATATATAGGAGCAAATGGAGAAGGTTCTCAATTTGGGCTCAGCAGAAGCTTATAGACACTTTTATGGCTCTTGTTTCAGTGATTTTAGTCTTCCCGGCCTATCTTTTCTAAAATGGAGCCAGATCTGAAACACACAAGTCGAAAAAGAATGAAAATAGACAACACAGATGTAACATTATGGTAAGAACATAACTTCTTTTTCTCTTGCTACATCCTACTTCCCTTCCTGCATTACCTACTTTCTAGCCCCATCTATCTTGAATTCATACGTTCATAGGTAGGTACTAGGCTATCGGCCCTAGGGCCCATACAAGCCTAGCAAAAAAATGTACCCTGGCTTTCGCCACCCAAGAAAATTATTTTCCTGTGCCCCTGTTGAGCAGAGCCACAGAAGTGATCCCCGGGGTGAATTTCCCATTTCCCATCCAATCATCAATATTTTTCTTGAAGAGTGCTAATGAGGAGCTCTGTTTGACATAGATAGGTAGTCTGCTCCAGAGTATGGGAAGTCTCTGGGACAGGAATCTATCCCTCCAGCATGTTTTGTTTATTATGGTGACAAGGTTAAGGTTCCTAGAGCGTGTAGCTCGGAGGGATTGGGATTTCTTTAAGTAAAGCATGTCCAACAGCTCTGGGTTTGACATAGCTTTGTATGTTAGGCAGAGATCGCCCCTGAGTAGGCGATATGCGATGGAGTAAAGCTGTAGTTTTTTGAGACGGTCTGCATAGTGCATATGTTTGAGGCCAGTAATCCTCTTTGTGAGGTGTTTCTGTGGTCTTTCCAGTTGCTGTAGATGTCTTGTGAGGTACATACCAAAAGGGGCATTGTACTCTATAATGGGTCTAATGAGTGATGAGTAGATGGGAACCATGACCTCTTTTCTTCTGAATGAGAATCCTTTTGTGATGAGATGAGCCACATAGAATGATTTCCTGACCACTGTGGCGATGTGATTATCAAAGGAGAGACTACTGTCCACCTGTGTCCCAAGGTCTCATCACATTTTCGGCATTAAGTAGACTACCAGCTATGTGGTAGTTCATGGGTACAGAGTTTTTACCAAAGGGGATGACAATACACTTTTTGGCATTGAGCTTCAGGCCATGGCTTTGACACCAGGTATCTGTCTCATTGAGGCCCTTTTGTAGTTTGTCCACATCGTTAGGAGTTTCGATTATGGCTCCTAGTTTGCAGTCATCTGCAAACTTTGTTAGCCAAAGACCTTCTGTGTTGGCCTGCACTTCAGAGAAGTAGATACCAAACAGGAGAGGACCCAGGACTGAACCCTGTGGTACTCCACTTGTCACTGGTCTGATGTCGGATTTGGAATCCGCTACTTTCACAGTGTGGGTTCTGTCCATGAGCCAGTTGGCAACCCATCTTGTGACATAGGATTTATACCTAGTTTAGTGAGCTTATCTATAATTCCAGAGTGGGGGATGGTGTCGAAAGCCTTGGCGAGATCTAGATAAGCTGTGTGAACCATTTTACTCTCATCTATGGCTTTGGTGACTACCTCAAAGAAGTCAATCAGGTTTAGGAGACATGATCTGCCTTTTACAAATCCAAACTGAGTAGGGTCCAGAGTTTGGAGATTATCAATGTCTTTGTTTATGAGTTCCATGATGATACGTTCCATGGCCTTGCAGACCAGGCTCATCAGGCTAATGGGGCGGTAGTTCCCGGGGTCCATCATGGCTTCCCCTTTATGGAGTGGGATAACTGTCGTGGTGCGCCATTCAGTGGGTACAAAGCCTGAGGTGAGGCTATGATTGAACATGGTACTTAGGTAGGGTGCCAGTTCATTCTGTAGTTCATGTAGAATGCAGCCTGGGATATTGTCAGGTCCCATGGATGCTGTGTTCTTGGCTTTTGAGAGTGTGTTTTTTACCTGTGCAGCCGTGATTATAGGAACTTTGCATTCTTCAGGTATAGAGATGGGCCCTCTAGGGGGTGAGAGGGGGGTAAAGTTAGCACTGAACCTATCTGCTAGGATGTTGGCAATATCAGTTGGTTCTGTATATTTAGTGCCATTATGCTGTAACTCAGAGCAGATCTGAGTGTTCCCAGTTTAGATTCTTGACATAGCTATAGAATGCTTTGTGGTTGTCTTTAGAGTCAGTGGCAATTTTTGTTTTCATAACTAGCTTTGGAAGATTTTATGAGGGATTTCAGCTTCTTACTGAGGTTGACTAGGGAGTTCCTCCAGTCATGGGATTTTACTCTTTTTTGCAACAGTTTCTTTCTTCTGTTGTAGAGTTTGTTTATGGCAGAGGTCCACCAGATTGGCTTCCTTTTTTTGGAGGATAACATCTTGGTTCTATTAGGGATAGCATGATTCATACACTCGTGTAAGTGCTTATAAAGTGCATTTGTGTAGGATTCGGCAGTCATACCTCTACTGTCCGTCTGCATGGGTGTCATGAAGTTTGTCACTTCTGTCTTAAGAAGTGTGAAGTTGGCTTTTGAGAAGTTTTTTTATGATGGCTTTCCTAATTGGGGCTGGGGGTGGGATGTGGATGTCTAGGCAGAATAGCTTGTGGTTGGATCTGACCAACGAGGAATTGACCTCTGGTGTGGAACACCGGTTTCCCATGTTGGTAATGACCAGGTCTAGGATATTGCTGCCCCTGGTGGGGGTGTGAATAAGTTAATCCAAGGCATTGGAATTTATGAATTCTAGAAAACGTTGAGCAAAAGAGTTGATACATGAGTAGTTTTCCCAGTTAATGGTGGGGTAGTTGAAATCGCCCATTATTAGGGTGTTGGGTTGTACCCTAATACTTTCCAGTGTATCAAGAAATGAGGAGTGTGAATCCTGAGGCATGGTGGGGGGGTCTGTAGCAAGCTACAATTTGGATTGTGGTCTTGCCCAGAGTTAGTTGCACTTGGATAATCTCGGATGCATTATGCTGTGCAACTAGCCTGGAGGTGTGGATATCCTTAATGAATATGGACATGCCTCTGCCTTTAGTGCTTCTTTCTGGGTTAGGTGGCCGAAAGGTGTGGTATGAATTGAAGCCTGGTAATGCAGGGGTGCTTTCTGGAGCTTTGAACCAGGTCTCTGTCACTGCACAGATGTCAATGTTCTCCATTTTAAGGAGTGCCTCGAGTGAGTGCATTTTGAGGTTTAGACTTCTAGCATTGAGTAGCATTGCCCTCAGATTTTGCTTGCTTGTGCCTGTTACATTGGTGAATTTGTCATTTGAACCTTGCCTAAAAAAGGCACTATAGGGGTTGCAAGAGTCTTAGCCAGTATCTGGAATCCTAAGGGCGACAGGTGCAGGCCATCTCCGGCAAAGCATCGTGGACTGTCAATCATGTCGTCCCAGGCAGACAAATACTGGATCCCCTTAGAATGACACCAGAAGCTTAGCCAATTGTTGAAGTCAATCATTTTGTCCTTGTACTGTGATATCATTCTGGGTGATGGCAGGATGCTACTCAGGATTAGGGTCATACCTGCCTGGGATACAAGATCGGAGAGCTCCTCCATGTCTCTTTTCATGTAGTCCAGGGAGGTACTTCTCAGGTCATTCACACCAACATGGACAATGACAGTGTCATATTTGTACTTATTGTGGAGTGACCTGAGTGCATGCGTTATGTGGCGGATCCTGGCACCTGACAGTCAGCTGACAGTAACTTTCTCCTTGTTTAGTCTAGTGAGTGGAACATCAGTGTGCCTGACTATAGAGTCACCTATGACTAGAGTGTTGGGTACGTTGTTATGCCTTATGGGCTGTGGTTGAGTGGCACACTGAGTTTGTGGGCTGTGTCATTTGGGTTGTGTTGGGGGTGGAGTTTGCTTGCGTTTATGCTTTGGATGTCCCTGATGCTTGGGCAGGTTTTTATTGAAAGCCTCCTTCACTTTCTAATATACTTTCTTTATATTCTTACACTAACCTTTATCTGTCCCAGAATTTATGACTGAAATTTACTACCTAGTTCTCCTGCCAGAAAGAGTATATGTTTTTTATAACCTATTACTTATTCTGTTATATATTTTTTCATACATCATTATGTAGCATACATATTAGAAACTCTCTTCTATCTTGTATATAATGTATGGTCAACTTTGTTGCTTGCTTATATTTGCTTATTTTCTTTTACCGTATCCACACATTGTACTATGATGTTATTGTCTTAATATATGTAACCATTGATTTTTTTTTACTTCTGTTTAATGTGTACTGCGGAGCTTTTCTCCCCTAGGACACCTCTAAAAATGGGCACATACCCAGTTGGACTTTCCTGGCAAAAAATATCAAATAAATAAAGAAATAAATAAATCTACTCTTATAGGTAAGTAGGATTTATGCAGCTGTACTTTATTGGATGAAAATGTTGTTTAAAAAACTCTAAAATACATCTCAGAGCATCTAGAGCCACCATGGCTTCTGAGGGCCTTGTGATCTGAAGACCCTTGGCTTAATAGGTTCATAGGTAAGTACTAGGCTATCTGCCCGAGGGCATATATAAGCCTAACTAGAATGTGTTGGCTTTCGCCACCCCCTTAGATTAGTTCCCTGTGCCTCAGTCCAGCAGAGCCATTAGTTCCCTGTGCCTCTGTCCAGCAGAGCCACTGTAGTGATCCCCGGGGTAGATTTTCTGTTTCCAATCCACTCATCAAGGTTTCTCTTGAAGAGTGTTAGTGAGGGACTCTGCCTAATGTAGATTGGAATCCTGTTCCAAAGCATGGGGAGTCTCTGGGACAGGAATCTATCGCTCCAGCATGTCCTATTTATCGTTGTGGTGAGGTTTAGATCCCTAGAGCTTGTGGCTCTTGGGGATTTGTTTTTTTTTTTTAGGTGGAGCATGTCCATCAATTCTGGGTTGGACATGACCTTGTATGTCAGGCAGAGATCACCTCTGAGTAAGCGGTATGCAACCGAGTACAGCTGGAGTTTCTTCAGTTGGATTGCATAGGGCATCTGTTTGAGGCTAGTAATACTCTTGGTGAGGTACTTCTGTGATCTTTCCAGCTGTTGCAGGTGTCTTGTAAGATACATCCCAAATGGGGTGTTGTACTCTATGATGGGTCTGATGAGTGATGAGTAGAGGGGCACAATAACCTCTCTTGTTCTAGATGCGAACCCTTTTGTGATTAGGTGGGCCACATAGAAGGATTTTCTAACCACCTTGGCAATATGACTATCAAAGAAGAGATTACTATCTACTTGGGTCTCCAGATTCCTTATTACATTTTCTGTATTTAGGGAACTACCACATATGTGGTAGTTCGTGAGTACTTTGTTTTTTTCCAAAGGGGATGACTATGCACTTTTTGGCATTTAGCTTGAGGCCATGATTTTGACACCAGGTATCCGTCTCAGTGAGACCCTTCTGGAGGATGTCTGTATCAGCTGGAGAGTCAATTATGGCCCCCATTTTGCAGTCGTCTGCGAACTTGGTCAGCCATAGTCTTCCTGTGCTTCCCTGTACCTCTGAGAAGTATATACTGAACAGGAGGGGTCCCAGGAATGAGCCCTGGGGGACGCCACTTGTAACTGGTTCAGAGTCGGACCTAGAGCCAGCAAATCTCACCGTGTGGATTCTATCCATGAGCCAACTGGCAACCCATCTCATGATGTAGGGGTTTATGTTCAGGCTGGTGAGCTTGTCTATAATACCAGAATGGGTAATGGTGTCAAAAGCCTTTGCGAGGTCTAGGTAGGCTGTGTGGACCTCCTTTCCCTCATCTAAAGCCTTGGTAACTGTCTCAAAGACATCCACCAGGTTTAGGAGGCATGATCTGCCCTTAACAAAGCGCAACTGGGTAGGGTCCAATGCTTGAAGGTTCCCAATGTCTCTGTTAATGAATTCCATGATGATGTGCTCCATAGCCTTGCAGACCAGGCTACTCTGGCTTATAGGGTGATAGTTCCCAGGATCCATTGAGGCTCCACCTTTGTGGAGCGGGATAACGGTTGCTGTGCATCACTCTATGGATACGGAGCCTGTAGAGAGGCTGAGTTTGAACAGTGTGTTTAGGTGAGGGGTTAGTTCATTTTGGAGCTCATGTAAGACACAGCCTGGGACACCGTCCGGTCCCATTGAAGCTGTGTTTTTGGCTTTAGATAGGGCTGTTTTAACCTGTGTGTCAGTGATTGCCGCAGCTCTACATTCTTCTGGTATGGTTATGGGCCCTTTTGGGGGTGAGAGGAGGGTGAAGTTTGCACTAAACCTGTCTACCAGAATGTTGGCAATATCAGTCGGTTCAGTGTATTTTGTGCCATTCTGCACTAACTCAGAGCAGATCTGAGAGTTTCCACTTAGGTTCTTGACATAGCTAAAGAACAGTTTTTGGTTTTCTTTGGAGTCCTTAGCAATTTTTTTTCGAAGATAGCCTTGGATGATTTTATGAGGGATCATAGTTTCTTGCTGATACTGATCAGGGATGTCTTTCCTTCATGTGATTTTACTCTTTTCTGTACTAGTTTCCTCCTTCTATTGTATAGCTTGTTTATGGCAGGGGTCCACCAGACTGGTTTCCTTTTCTTGGAGGAGTGAGTCTTGGTTTTGCTTGGGATAGCAAGATCCATCCATTCTTGTAGGTACCCATAGAGTGCCTTTGTAAGGGATTCAGCAGCTTGGACAGCATTGTCCTTTAGCATGGGGGCTGTGAACCTTTCCAGTTCGGTCTTAAGTAACGTGAAGTTTGCTTTTGAAAAGTGTTTCACTGTGGTTTCCTTGATTGGAGGTGGGGGCAGAATGTGGATATCCAGAGTGATTAGTCTATGGTCTGATTTAACCAGCGAGGGTTTGACCTCTGGTGTAGAACACCGGTCGCCAATGTTGGTGATGAACAGGTCCAATATGTTGTCACCTCTGGTGGGGATGTTGACCAGTTCATCCAGGGCGTTCGAGTTTATAAATTCTAGGAAGCATTGGGCAAGGGAGTAGTACTTGAATAGTTCTCTCAGTTAATGTTTCGGTAATTCAAATCACCCAATATTAGGGCATTTGGTAGGACCTTCATATTCTCCAGTGTCTCCAGAAATGCAGAATGGGGGTCCTGGGTCATGGTGGGTGATCTGTAGCAAGCTACAATTTAAATTGCAGTTTTGTCCATTGTTAGTTGCACATGGATGATCTCTGAGGCATTGTGCTGTGCCACTAATGCATTTACATCCACTGCAGTTAAGTGTAGGTTGTGTTGAGAGTATTTAAGGAAAACTCAAGCTGAAGAGCAACAGTGAATTTCTTCCCTTAATTATTGTTTTTGTGCAGATCATTACTGGATGGAAAGATTGTTTAAAAAAACACTATTAAATGCCTCTCAAGGTTCTTAGAATGCCTATGGCTTCTGGGGGCCTAGATCCCTGGCTTAATGCATTTGTTTTCTCCACATTTATCAGAGTGCAGCCATGCCTACTTACAATATGCTGAATGAATCAATGCAGAAAAAAAATCTGACAAGTAAGACTGTGACAAAAAGGAAGAAAAGCATAATCTATATGATGCGTGTAGGCCAGGATGGGAGTGTTATGGTTAGGTGATATGTGTGTGTGTGTGGGATAGTGGGCAGTATGAGGGAGCACTGTGGAATCCTTTCTCCTAAGGTGCCAGTTCACCTAAGGCCAGCCCTGACTGCCCCTTGTGGAAAGGGGATTTTACTGTTTGATATTCTTCTCAGTCACAGACCAGTGAAAAAGGGTCCTCTCACAGATTCCTCAATGCCATAAGAAAGTATATAGGTTCATAAGTTCATAGGTTGGTACTAGGCTATCGGCCCTAGGGCCTATACAAGCCTAGCCATAACAATTCCCTGGCTATTTCTTCCTACACTATTTACTTCCCTGGACCCCTGTCTAGCAGGGCGACTGACATGATATAAGAAAACGAGCCAATATAAGGGAGTGACGTCATTATCTGGAAACAAAAATTGTTAGTACATTCATCACTATGAATTGATGTCTTCATTGTCATGATACCAGATTTTACCTGATTTATTATAGCAAGGTAATATAT
Organism: Protopterus annectens; assembly: GCF_019279795.1. Taxonomy (NCBI): domain Eukaryota; kingdom Metazoa; phylum Chordata; order Ceratodontiformes; family Protopteridae; genus Protopterus; species Protopterus annectens. The sequence continues at coordinate 1,807,181,183 of NC_056732.1, forward strand.
ATCATCATTTCTGCTAAATAATACTTTAAAATATTTTTTCTCTGATGAAGTTGCTAGGTTCATGGAGGCCATGGTTAAAAGAATTCTTGAATCATGTTCTATAGCTTTTGAGACACTAAGTGTTTTTATAGATACCAGTCTGGTGTCATTAAATAAATGTTACCACTTGTTTCTTAGGGTAATATCACTTGCAATGATAAATACATCACTTTACTTTTCAAACTGATGCATGAATAATGTTAGCTGTGAGTCATCTGTATATAAAAAAAAACTGTTGGATCAGATACAGATGTTATGCACGCTATCTGGTAATTCCTATCTAAGCACATTCAATTTTCATGTAAACTAAAGAAAACCATTTAGGATAGCTGTGGTGTTGTTCATTAGCTCACTGTTGCAGTATTCTAAACATCTGGGACTTTTCTGGAAGGTCCCATCCTTCAAGACAGGTGTCTAAAGTTCATGATTCTTTCCCCACAAGCCATACATCCACATTAAGGAAGCTCCAGTGAACAGTATAACAGGTATGTACATTTGTACAATTTTCAGAATTTTCTTGCTGCATTCCTTTAGACATCCATTAGTATCATATATAGTATCAATTTTTTTTTCATTCTGTCTGTCTCAGTCTCTGAAGCTCAGGTATTAATGTACTCTGCTGGAGATTATTTCTTTCAGTTCTGTGGAATTTGTCATTTTCTATCCTATGTCTATGACAAAAAAAACACAAAGTACTGTTGTGACAGACAAATACCATAGCAAATCTATTGCACTAACTGTTCAATTTGTCTTACACAGTGTTAAGTCTTGTAAGGTTTGTCAAGGTTTTGCTCCTAAAACTATTAAAAGTCACCTTAAGACCCTTCGATGACATTTAGGAAATAAGTGGTTATCCTCACTGGCATATGTGACTATGTCATCTGCCTCTTCAGCTTCATTATTTGATCATCCAGCTAAAAAGAAATGAAGGGATAAGATGCCAAGAGAAAATGATGATTCAAAATGGACCTTCACTTCCTTTTCTCAGATGGAGATGAACAAATGCAGTAAGGTGCTTTTGCAGCCTCAGTACTATCTGTTGGCATCTCCCAGGCCTTCTAACATTACCCCTATGGTGGCCATTATGGCCAGGGATAAAGGCACATCCATTGCTACTGACCATCCTTCTATCTCTTCTTCCATTGGTCTTCTGAAGGTGAGCTCCCTTGAGCTGAAAGTCATTATAACAGAGGGTTAAAGAGGAGGTGTTCACATTTTTATAAGTTCATAGATGTGTATTAAGATCGTGACCACTGGGGCCTTTTTAAGCCTAGCCATGCACCCCAAATCTCTGACAAGTTCTAGTATCCTTGGTAGTGTAAGCAGAGGCTTGGAAGATAAAACATTTAAAAGCAGGGGTCTGGAAGATGAACAAATTATAAGCTGCCTGTGTCCATTACAAACATAGGTTCCAAACCAGGGATGAATTTCTTGTTCCCTAATCACTTGACCAAGTTACGCTTTAATTGAGTTAAGGAGGAACTCTGCCCCCACATAGATGAGGAGCCTGTTCCAAAGAAGAGGTAGTCTCTGGGATATACACCTGCCTGTCCAGTGGGTCCTATTTATATCACTAACAAAGTTTAAGTCTTTAGAATGGATAATTATGATGTTATTTGTTTTGTGGATATGCAGGAGGTCCATCAGAGTGAGGTCCAATGATGTCTTGTATGTCAGGCATAGACCTCTCCTCAACAGTCTGTAAGAGACAGAATACAGGGATAGAGCTTTGAGGAGATCTGCAAAGGACATGATATTTACACCTTATATTCTTTTAGGGAGGAACCTTTGTGGATGTTCCAATTGTTGGATGTGCCCAGTTAGGTACATACCAAAGGAGGCATTGTATTCAGTGATAGGGCTGATAAATGCCAAATACAGAGCACAATAACCTTCTTGAACATAGATGCCAGACCTTTGTTTACAAATTTCACAACAAGGAATGATTTCTTCACTACTGTAGACATATGGTGGTCAAAGGCTGGATAACTGTCTATGTGTGTCTTCAAGTCCCTGATTACTGGGCAGATGCTTTCAGGTGTGTTGTCAATGTGATGGTTATCAGTGTGGCTGACTTCCTAAAGCATACTGTTGTGCATTTCTTGGCATTTAGTTTTAGTCCATGGCTCTGACACCAATTATTTGCCTGTGTCAGTCCTTCCTGAAGAATATTAGTGTCAGTGGGTAATTCTGTGACTGCTTCTAATTTGCAATAATCTCCAAATCTGGTCAGCCAGAGGCCCTTGATGTTATTCTTGACTTCAGAGTAGAGTAAAGACCGCACTCTCTAAAGCCAGGAACACAGCATCCATGGGACCAGACAACATCCCAGGCTGCATACTGCACGAATTACAGAACGAACTGGCACTCCACCTAAGTACCATGTTCAGTCATAGCCTCACCTCAGGCTATATGCCTACTGAATGGTGCACAGTGATGATTATCCCAGTCCACAAAGGCGGTGCCACCACTGACCCTGGAAACTACCGGCCGATTAGCCTGACAAGATTGGTCTGCAAGGCCATGGAACATATCATCTTGGAGCTTATAAACAAAGACATAGGTAACCTCCAAACCCTGGACCCCACTCAGCTTGGGTTTGTAAAAGGTAGATCATGTCTACTAAACCTGACTGACCTCTTTGAAGCAGTCACTAGAGCCGTAGACAAGGGCAAGGTAATGCACACAGCCTAGCTTGACCTCGACAATGCTTTCTATACCATCCTCCACTCTGGAGTTATAGATAAACTCACTAAACTTGACACAAATCCCTAAGTCACAAGATGGGTGGCCAACTGGCTCACTGACAGAACCCACACAGTAAAAGTAGCCGACTCCATGTCCGACTTCAGACCAGTGATGGATGGAGTACCAAAGTGTTCGGTCCTGGGTCCTCTCCAGTTCAGCATCTACTTCTCTGAAGTGCAGGCCAACACAGAAGGTCTTTGGTTAACAAAGTTCGCAGATGACTACAAACTGGGAGCCATAATAGAATCACCTAATGATTTAGACATTCTACAAAAGGGCCTCACAGAGACAGATGCTTGGTGTCAAAGTCATAGCCTCAAGCTCAATGCCAAGAAGTGCATTGTCATCCCCTTTGGGAAAAACTCAGTACTCATGAACTACCACATAGGCGGTAGCTCCCTAAACACTGAAAGTGTGATGAGACCTTGGGACGCAGGTGGACAGTAGACTCTCCTTTGATAACCACATTGCCACAGTAGTCAGGAAATCCTTCTACGTGACACACCTCATCACAAAAGGGTTCTCCTCTAGAAAAAAGGAAGTCATTGTTCCTCTCTACTCATCCCTCATCAGAACCATTATAGAGTACAATGCCCCGTTTGGCATGTATCTCAAAAGACACCTACAACTTTGGCATCTATCTCAAAAGACATCTACAACAATTGGAAAGGCCACAGAAATACCTCACTAAGATGATTACTGGCCTCAAACAGATGCCATACGCAGACCGTTTCAAAAAACTCCAGCTCTACTCCATCGCATATCACCTACTCAGAGGAGATCTCTGCCTAACATACAAAGCTCTGTCAAACCCAGAGCTGTTTGACATGCTACACTTAAAGAAATCCCAATCTCTCTGAACCACACACTCCAGGGACCTAAACCTTGTCACCACAATAAATAGAACATGCTGGAGGGATAGATTCCTGTCCCAGAGACCTCCCAAACTCTGGAACAAACTACCCATTCATGTCAAGCAAAGCTCCTTATTGGCCCTCTTTAAGAAAAATCTTGATGACTGGATGGGAAATAGAAAATTCACCCTGGGGATCACTTTTGTGGCACTGCTTGACAGGGGCACAGGAAAATCATTTTCTTGGGTGGCGAAAGCCAGGGAACCTTTTTGGCTAGGCTTATATAGGTCCCAGGGCAGATAGCCTAGTATCTACCTATGAACCTGTGAACCTATGAGAAGTAGATGCTAAAAAGGAGTGGCCCCAGGACCAGTCCCTGAGGGACTCTGCTGAATTGTCTTTTTGCAGAGATAGACTCCTCAATTTTAACTTTGTGGGTGTTCTGTGAGCCAGCTGGTTATTCACCAGGTGACATAAGGATTTATACCTAACCTTTTGAGTTTGACAACAATGCCCAAGTGGGTTATTATGTCAGATGCCTTGGCTAGCTCGAGGTATGCATTGTGAACTATTTTGCCCTTGGTCATTGCTTTGGTGATATTTTCAAATCAAAGATTAAAGGCTTCAGAATAGAAGCCCTTTCCTCAGCACCTTAACCTCCGGTGAACTTTCCTCATTCTTTTATGATGACTGGGTTGCATCATTTTAACTATGAGTAAGATATGGAGTATACTCTTATTGGATTTTCCTAATGAGGGCATTTCTTTTTGGGAGCTTATATCTAAGATGAAATAATTTGTTAAGTGGGAAGAAAGAGAGAGAGAGAGATACATTTCTAACGCTCAAAAGTGATATTTGACCTACTGCATATATTTTTTATCATGTAGCTATTCCCTAAGTACTTGGAGTCTTAGAAGGTGGCTTTTTAACTGCTTCTGTAACCCCAGATTCTCAATCTCTGGTTCCTAAAAGGCCAATCAACGTTTAAAGTTTGTAAGACGCAGGTTTCACAGAAATAGTTTTATAAAAACCCTGTTGCTGACTGTTATTTCTGTGGGCCTGAACAATAGAACTTAATTAGTTCCCGCTCCAAAATCTCTTCAGAAGATAACAAGAGCAGAGGTTTGGTTACAAAGTATATACATCTGCATCCCTGCCATTTAAGGCTATTAATACTCAAGCACACAATTAAATTCCATTTAGCTGTGTCAGATATTATTTCTGAAATTTCTAACCTAGACTTGATATCATAACGTGAAGAGATGCTTTATCACACCTCTGAAGTTGCTAAACATTTCATAAAATGTAGATGTGTTGTCACCGATGCTTCATCTAGAGCAGATGCCGTAGACATGCTTGGCTAAAGCTCAAACCTTCCCCAGAGGATGTTAAAGCTCAGTTATTAAATGCACCTCTGGATAAAGATTTGCTGTTTGGGGGTCTCAGCACTGAAGTCTTTAAAAAGATGGAAGACAGAGGTAAAAAATTGTCTGGGATAAAACAATGTTTTCTTTCTCTGATACCCAGGTATGACAGATTTACCCTACATAACTAAGTTCTTTCTTTAGAAATCAATCCAAATTTAAACATCAAATAATGGGTAAAAGATAGTTTTAGAGAAAATGCCAAGGGGACTCTAAGAGCAAGAATGAGTGTTTCAGAACACCAACAATAATAGAGATCAGCCTTGATTATACCTTTCCAGGCTACCTTTCCTGTCTTCACCCCCACCTGACTAATGATTCCCTCCCCCAAAATTGCAGTCAAGCTTTAATTTTGCTTCCCATTATGGGAAACAATTACTTCAGATTCCTTGCTGTTAAGCATCATAAGAAGAGGTTACAAACTTCAATGGTATTCCAGTCCATCCATTTCAGGCACTCCCCAGGTCCCAAAGATCAGAAAAATCTTATGCCCCCCCTCCCCCATTATTTCAACCCTTCTTTTATTAGAAGTGATAGAAGTGCCTTCAGACCTTTGGGGAAAACAATGTTATTCAGATCTTTTTTCTAGTCCACAGGATAGAAACAGTTTCTTGCTTCAGAATGCTCATCTGTCAAACTATTTTGCCTATTCTGCATGCAAATTCTCTGTTGATTACCCTGGATTTAAAAAATGCTTTCTTGCACATTCTTGTCCTCAAGAATCACAAAAAATATTTAAGGCTGTTTTGTCCTGGACTCACACCATCAGTTTAAATATTTGCCCTTTGGATTTTCAGCAGCACTAAGAGTATTCACAAAGTATATAGCTCTAATTAAAGCCTTTTGCAGGTAATTCACATGTATCCTTACATTTAGAGACCAGTTGGCATAATGGTTAAGGTCTTTGCCTCCCATGCACAAGGTACAAGGTTCAGTCTTGATCTATGACCAACGCCTGTTTGGAGTTTGCATGTTCTCCCTGTGTCTCTGTGGGGATTCCTCCCACCTCAAACATGCTGAGTGTTTCCAATTAAAACTCACCAATGAATGAAGCTGTAGGCAGCAGCACAGACCCTGCATGGTACCCTATAGGGGGAAGGGTTATACAGACCAACCGCTTTGGGCATTGCATCCTCAATATAGGAGAACATGGATGGGCTGCATGCTGTGGCAGGGCTAACCACTTGCCAGTGTAAAATATGGCTCTAGGTGATTTGATCATGTTGACTAACATCACCAAAATGGGCATGGGTATTTGCCGGTGATAAGTGGGTTGAAGACCTGGCCTACACCAGCGACCCTATTGACCACATACCATAAATCCCTGGGTCAATAAGCTACTGGTTGGCCAGTGTCGAGTTGCCCAGACTGTTGAGCGAAAAGCTGGACATAAACAATCAACCTGCCAAACATGAACTGATAATTGCTACACTTAATGTAGGTTCACTGATAGGACTCAGCTTGTAAGTAGATGACATGATGATATGGAGGAGACTGGACATCCTATGTATACTAGGAGACAAGATAGAAGGGCAGCACAGTGCAGCAGAGCCATGTGGCATAGGATCCAGAGTCTACTACTCAGGAGGGGGACAGGCTAGAAATGGTGTGGGAACTCTGGTGAGAGAGAGGTATGTGATAGTGAAGAAAAATGTTCAGACAGCAATTGCAGGACCTACTATTTAAAGCAGGACAGCATGAATTGGTGTTGATAACGGAAGATTGAATTCATAAATCAGAAAAGACAGAACAGGATATAAGGACTGCCTGAGTCCACATAGGTGGGACAACATGAATAAAGAAGGAGAGGCCATTCTAGACTTCTGCCTGGTAAGTGGCTTGATAGTAGCCAACATGTGGTTCAAAAAGAGAGACAGTCACAAGAGCACATGTAAGAGTAGCCAACATGCAACTCAGGTAGACTTCCTCCTAGTAAGGAAAAGGCACTGGGGTAGAATCAATGATTGTAAAGTCATCTACAGTGAAACAGTCGACCCACAGCATAAACTACTGGTTGCCACAATCAGCTGCAAGCAGTGGTCAGAGAAAGCTCTAAGGTCAACATAGACCAGGCTGAAGACTTGGAAGTTGACTGGAGAGAAAGTACAACAGTTCAAGGAATTACTCAGGGTTCTAACACCCCAAGAAGAAGAGGAAATAGGTGGAGTTAAAGAAAAATGGCAGCCCCTCAAAACAGCATGTGTGAGGACTACAGAACAGATATGTGGACAAGCCAGGTATGGAAACAAGGTACATAAGGAAATCTGGTGGTGGAATGCAGAAGTCCAGGAAACCATCAAAAGAAAGAAGGAGTGCAGGAAAAATTTGGACACAGAAAAGACTGACCAAGCTAGGAAGGAGTACTGGTTGGCTAACAAAGAAGCTAACAGAGGAGTTGCAATAGCAAAGAATAAGGCATCAGAGACACTCTTATCAGCTTCTGGAAAGTGATTCAGTAAATGGCACAAAGAAACTATATCAGGTTGCAAGGCAAAGACAGAAAGATAAAGAAGATAGTCAGACACCCTTCATAAGGGATGCCAGCAACAACCTGCTAACCAGTACACAAGATATCAAAGGCAGGTGGAGAGAGTATTTCTAGAAATGTCTGAATGAAGAAAACCCCAGATAAGCTGTACCACCCCAGACACAGCATGTGATGACAGAAGAGGAGCCTACCCTAGAAGAAGTGGAGCCTACCCAAGAACAAGTAAGAACAGCACTAAGGAAAATGAAGTCAGGGAAAGCAGCAGGTTCAGATGAGGTCACAGCAGATATGATAACGATGCTGGGTGAGATAAGGGAGAAATTGCTCCTGAGGGTACTCATAGCAGTGTGGAGAGAAAGGTGCATCTCAGATGACTGGAAAATAAGCATACTTGTGCCAGTATACAAGAACAAAGGGGACATCCACAACAGTACAGAGGCATAAACTCCTATCACATTGCATGAAAGTTCTGGAGAGGGTGACTGTTAAGTGGATATGGAGAGTACTAGAATGTAAGATGGGAGATGAGCAGTTCGGATTCAGATCAGGATGCAGCACAACTGACCCGATGTTTGCAGTGAGACAGATAGTTGAAAAGAAGCTATAGATGAAAGAGTCCAACTGAGCATTCCTAGACTTGGAGAAAGCATATGACAAGGTCCCATGACAGCTGATTTGGGCAGTACTGTGGTGGTTTGAAGTCCCAGAAACATTGGTAGAATTAGTGCAGGCTATGTACAAGGACCCAATAACTCAAGTACAAACAGTGTTTGGCCTCACAGAGGGGTTAGCAGTGGGAGTGGGTGTACACCAGGGTTCAGCTCTGAGCCCACTGCTGTTAATACTGGTGATGGACTACATTAGCAAATAGGCTGGAGGGGACAGATCAACAAAGTTGCTGTATGCAGATGATGTGGCATTACAGGCAGACTCTGAGCAAGAACTTCAGCAAAGGGTAGGAGAATGGAATGCAAAACTGAAGGCACATGGGATGAAGCTAAGCACAGATAAGGCAGCGGTAATGACAAAAAATCAGGGAAATCAGAAGAAGCTGAGATAGAAGGGTAGGTAGTGGAACAGGTAAATAGCTTCAAGTATCTGGGAGGGGTGGTTGAGGAGAAGGGAAGTCTTAAGAGGTCAAAACTAGAATCAGAGGGGCTGCAGCCAACTGGCATAGAGTCTCAAGTGTAGCCTGTGACAAAAGAATGCCAAAGAAGCTGAAAAGTATGGTGTACAAGACAGTGGTGTGACCAGTATGAATGTATGGTACAGAAACCTGGGCAGTAAAGGCAGAGCAGGTGAAGAAACTAGAGGAGATGGAAATGAAGTGCCTGAGAAGGGTGGTAAAATGCACACTGTTGTTGTAACAGGTTTCTTATCGGAAGTGGATTTGTCTATCTGGACAACATGTGTATGGTCAGTGAGCCAGTTTGGTATCCACCTGATGATGTAGGGATCTATGCCTAATGCAGTAAGTGTATCTATGATCCCTGAGTGGGGGGTTGTGTTGAAAGCTTTGGTCAGATCTAGATAAGTGGTGTGTACTGTTTTACTATTATCCATAGCCCTGGTGACTTTCTCGAAGAAGTCCACCAGACTGATCAGGTAAGACCTCCTTTTGACAAAGCCATATTGGGTCTGGTCCAGTCTTTAGAAATTTCCTATGTCATTACTGATCAAGTCCATGATAATTCTTTCCATTGTCTTGCAGATAAGACTGATCAAGTTTATGTGTCTGTAGTTCCTGAGTTAGTTGATGGGTCCCCCTTGTACAGAGGGATGACTGCAGCAGTCCTTCATTCCTCTGGGACAAAGCCCATCCAGATGCTGTGGTTAAAGAGGGATTTTAATGGCCTTGATATATTCAGTTTTAAATTATTTAAGAAGCATTCTGGAATGTTGTTGGGACCCACTGAGGCTGTGTTTTTGGCTTTAGCAAGGACAGTAAAGATCTGTTCCCTCATAATGACCATTAGGTGGATGGTTGTGGGTATTTCTTTGGGTGTGGAAGGAGGTGATGGGGCAAGAAGTTTGAATTGTACTGGTCAGTCAGCAGGTTTACTATAGTTTCAGGCTGGATGCAAGTGTTGCCATTCATGATTAACTCGGCACATTGCTGATCATTTCCCCTGAGGTTACAAGCATAATTAAAAAAGTCTTATGGTTATTTTTCACCTGCGAGGCTATCTTTGCCTTGTAGTTTGCTTTGGCAGATTTGACCAGCTGTCTAATTTGTTCAGACTGGTCAATGTCTTTTTGCACTGTTTTGCCTGTTCCTTCTTGTCTTTGGAGTGGATTGTTTTCCTTTGCTGAATAGCCTATTTATGCTAGGGGTCTACCAGTGTGGTTTATTTTTGCAATAATCATGGGTTTTACCTGGACAGGTACTGCCTTATCTATGCAGCTATAAATGTGGTTGTTCAGTACTTTTGTGTACAGCACGGAGTAGGCCTCAGTGTCATCTGGGTTCTGAGGGGCATAGAAGTTTAATAAGCTGTCACTTAGTTTGAGGTAATTGGCCCTTAGCAAAGTTCTTAACAGGTTTGGAGTTTTGTGGGGATTCCAGGTTAGTTTTAATACTAAAGGAGATCATTTTGTTGTTAGATCTTACTGGGGAGGAGATAATGCATGGGAAGGAGCATCATTCCCCCATGTTTCTGAGTACCAGGTCCAGGATATTTGTACTTCTAGTTGGAGAGCTAACTATTTGCTCATTTTTAATTTCTCCAAATCTTTTGGGTTTCTAATACTGTGACGGGAATGGACGCCATTCCTATGTCAAAGTATGATTAAATTGCTTGACATTAGTACTGTTTCAATCTTTGATATCAGCCAAGTGTGCTCTTTGCAGCACCTGCAGTGTGCCCAGTAATGACTCCTTCTGCAATTCATATGGAGTTAAATGTATTGGTAGCATATCTAAATATGTTTGTAGAGTATTTTTTATAAGACTTGTTGCTCCTACTACTACTGGAACTGTCTGGGTATCTTTCTTCCACATTGCTCTCATTTCTGCCTGCAAATCCTGATATTTTATGACTTTGCATGTGCTCTGTACTCAAGACACTGTAGTCACTGGGTGTGGCGATTTCAATGATCAATGCTACTTTTGTCTTCTTTTCTTGGACCACTATATCAAATTTTCTAGCATCTACCTTTTGAACTGTTGGTAATGGATAATCCCATGTGATGTAGACTTTATCATTTTCTATGATGCTTTGTGGCTTATGTTTCCAGTGTTTTTTAGCCACTTCAGTACCATAATGTTTGCACAATCCCCAGTGCAGCAGTCTTGCCACATTATTATGCCTTTCAGTATACAGTCCTTCTGCCATTAGTATGTTGCAACCAGCAACGAGGTGTGCAACTGTTTCCAGTTCTGTTTTACAAAACCTACATTTGTCTGTTTCTCCCACATATTCAATGGACTTTGTAAAAAATGTGTATGTAGCCCACTGTCTTGTGTCACCAGTATTAAACTTTCATCTCTTGGTTTGAATTCACCTCTCCTTAACCATTCCCGCATTCATTCCTGATCAACATGAGGTTGTTCCAGAAGTTTTCTATATTTGCAACTATACTTATAAATTTTCCACATTTCTTGCCTTCTCATCTCGTCCTTCACCTTATATTCTTTTTTTTTTTTGTTTTTTGGCACATTCAGTTGCTGCCTACTTGTGGCTTGATTTCTATTCCTGCTTGATGTCGATATGCTTCTGCTAGCCTAAGTAGGGAAGTAATCTTAGATTTATTCTCCACTTGTTTCAAAACTTTTACTACATTTAGGTCTTGTAAGGTCAGCAGATGTGTGCGTAGTCCCACGATTGCAGTAATCATTCTACATGTAAATGTAATCAGTTTCAAGGTGGCCAATCCCACCTTCAGAATGGGGAATATACAATCTTGGTATGCAATGATTTTTATAAATCATTTGGTGAGCATAAAGCATCCTTCTTGCTTTCCTATCTAATCTATCCAGCACAATTTGGGGCCAATCAGTCACTCCAAAACAGTAAATTAGGACAGGAAGAGCAAATTGGTTTATAGCTTGGATTTTGTTCCTAGATGTCAAAGCTGTTTTCAGGATTAATTTAAGTCTTCTAAAGTATTCCTTAGTAAGTTTTATTCGCATTTGTTCATGTTCTATTGTCGATCCTTCATCATTTCCCCAAATATTTATATGCTCCCTCTTGCTCAAGTTTTTTTATATCACATTATTGTTCCAAACTGATGTTTCCTTGGTGCTACAATTTTCCTGCTTTAAAGGTTGCTTTTGCACATTTATCAAGACCAAATGACATTCTTATATCATCTGAAAAAGTTTTGAAAACTTGCAGTTGTACTTTCAGTTCCTCTTCTGATGAGCTATACTATTTTAAATTGTCAACAAAGAGAAGATAAGAAGTCTAAATCATCAACAAAGAGAAGATAAGAAGTCTTTACACTTTGTTGTTTTTTTAGGAGCCAGATTATAGCCATGGCCTAAGCTGTTAAGTAGACAGCTTAATGGGTTAAGAACAAGGCAAGAATAGCAACGGTGACAGAGTCACCTTGGAATATCCCCCTTTGAATTTTTATCTCTGGAATAATAATTTGTCCTTTATCATGGCTTAATTGCAAAGTGGTCTGCCACTGTTTCGTGGTCTCTGTAATGTAATCAATCAGTGTATGGTGTATCTTATACATTTTTAAGTACTCTTTTAAGTACTCTTTTATCGAAGAATGTGGAATACTATCAGATACTTTTTTGTAGTCGATCCATGCCGTACTTAAATTCTTCCCCTTTTTACAGTTTGCCACTATAATTTTATTTAACAGCAAATAATTATCCTTTGTTCCATATGACTTTCTTTTATTTTCCTTTTGTTCCATTGCCATAATTGAGTTTTCTTCGAAATTACTATAAACTCTGTCATCATTAATTCCAGCATATAGTTTATACGTCGTCGGAAGGCAGGTTATTGGTTTATAATTTTTTAGGGTATTTTGTAGGTTCACTGTTAAGTAGGAGCATTGTTCTTCTGTTGTTAGCCAGGTTGGTGTCTGTTCAGGGTGTGCATATAAATGGTTCTTATTCATGGCTAAATCTTCATACAAAGATGTTAATACTTTTAACCAGAAATTAGGTACTGCACAGTTCCTGCTACTACATGGCAACATTCACCCAAACCCAGGGCCTGGTAATACCTTCCGACTCCCATTCTTCCTTCACCTCTATTTCCCATACCCCCTCTTCTTCCTCGAACTCTCTTCTCATTGCCCACCTCAATATTCGTAGTTTAAATAACAAAATTACCCAACTTCATGCCCTACTAGACTTAAATTCCTTTGACATCCTATGTCTCACAGAAACCTGGCTCAAACCAGTTACTAAAGACAATGATATCATCCCTCCAGGTTATAACATCCTTAGAATTGACTGTCCTAACAAAAAGGGTGGGGGGGGGGTAGTGATATTGTTTAAATCTGATCTACAGTTAACCTCACTAAGCACTCAACCTCCCTTACCTAGCAAAGCTGAAATCTTAATATCTAAGCTCCAAATTAATGCTAATAAATCTATGCACATCATTTGCTCTTACATCCCCCCAGGCAATAACATAAGTACTCTTGAAAATATCCTTAACTGGCTTTCCACATCATTCCCACAAGAAACTATTCTCCTTGGAGACTTTAATACTGACTGGAACTGTTGTATTTCTGACAAACCTACATCTCACATTAATCTCTATGGCTTCTATCAAACTATCACCGACCCTACCAGAACCCATAAACCCAACAACAAACAAACTACCTAAGACTGGATACTAGTCAACAATAACCCCCGATTTTACAAAACAGGCATACTTCCTGATGATATTAGTGACCACTCTCTTACCTTTATAACTAGACAAAAGATCACCATTCCCACTGAACTAAACTTTAGAACCACCTGGAAGAGAAAGAACCTGAACCTAGGTAACTTTCAAGCAGAGCTAAAAGCCTGCAATTGGTCACGCCTAAAATATCTACCTGTCAATGAAGCAGTCTCTTTTTTTTAACAATACATTCCTAAAAATCCTTGAGCACCATGCTCCCTCTCGTACTATTAAAATTAGGAACAAACCTGCTCCCTAGCTTTCAAATGAGACAAGGCAAAAAATGAGACTGAGAAATAAAATCTGGAATATATGGAGAAGTACCAAAGACCCTATTGATCAATTAAACTTTAGACAGCTCAGGAATGCCACTAAAAATCAATATTCCTCGATAAAAAAACTATTACCTTAAATTCCAGCAAACCCAATATCTAAACCCACAAACATTCTGGTCAGGATTAAATAAATTACTCCATCCTGGACAAGCCAAAACACCTACCCCCTCTAACTTGACTCATAATTCTCCCAACTAAATTGCTGATATTTTTAACAATTTTTTCTCAGAAACTGTTCAATCTTTTGCAAATACCTTACCACCTGTTACCACCACTAACTCATCCATGCCAACCACCCTACCCCAAGTATTTCAACTGCAGCCTGTCCCAACATCTCTCATACACTCCCTACTTCTTAACCTTAAACCATGCACTCCATCAGCTCACCTCCTCCCAGCTGAATACCTTCAAATGGCAGCTGGAGTGCTTGCCTACCGTGTTTCCATCTTAACTGAACCATTACAGAAAGTTCCATCCCATCCCTCTGGAAATCTCATATATTATCCCACTGCATAAGGGTGGGAACTCAAATGAACTCTCAAACATCTGCTCCATAGCTCTACTTTCCCCCTTAGCAAAAATTATGGAGAGATGTATTCGCCGTCAGCTACTTGATCATCTCCTCCAAAACCACCTGCTAGTTGACTGCCAGCATGGCTTTAGGCCTTTTCATAGTACAACCTCTCTACTATCCTTTTCTGACTGCATTAATAAAAATTGTAACAGCTTACTGTCCTCAGCCCTCTTTATTGACCTCTCAAAAGCATTTGATATGGTTAATCATCAATTACTGTTAAACTCACTCAAATCACTTTCACTAGATACCCAGATAGTTAATTGGTTCAAGTCCTATCTAGGAAATAGACAACAAGCAGTCCTCTGGGAAAATAAACTATCTACTCTTCTCCATATAACCCTTGGAGTCCCACAAGCCTCTATTTTGGGACCCCTCCTCTTTACTATTTTTATAAATGATCTGAAAATCTCCCTTCCACAAACCACCTGCATACAATATGCTGACGACTCGACATTAATATGTTCAGCCTCCTCGCCTGCTGGACTTTGAGTACCCAAGCAGTATTTACCTTAGTTGAAAACTGGTTCCATCAATGCTGTCTCCTCCTTAATCCCAAAAAAACTAAATTGGTACCATTCTCCCCAAAAAAACTAAATTGGTACTATTCTCTCCCACTCAGAAGTCTCCTGCTATCAACTTCGCAATTACATCTAATAATGGTACTGTAATAACTCCAGACTCAGCCACCAAACTTTTAGGTGTAACAATTGATCATAATCTAAACTTCGACACACATATCAACCTAACCGTTAAAATCAGTTAATAAAAAACTTGGTTTCCCCTACAGACTTAAACCCTATCTCACACCTCTAGCTAGGACTGCCCGAACTCACTTAATCTCCACCCTTCTCTATGCATCCCCAATCTATACCAACTTATCCAAAAATAATCTTCATAAGTTGGAAACATCCTATAATAACATAACTAGATTTGCCACTGGTGCCCCTTTTTGAACCCACCACTGCCAAAATCTTAAATTGCTAGGATGGCTGGAATTGCAAAGCCAGATTCTTTTCCAGCAACTTACTACTATACATAAGATCTTACACCATCCCACAGATAAACCCATACTCTCTACCCTTATCTGCCCATATAAAACTCTAACGACCCTTCGATCAGCTAATAAGGTACTAGTAGCTACCCTAAAGTCCAACAACAAATCTGGAGATAGCTTGTTCTCAAACTCTATTGGTAACTCTTGGAACGCTCTTCCAACTGAACTAACAGCCCTTTCTTCTACCCCACTTTTCAAGAAGCAATTAAGAATCTTCCTTAAAGCCCAATGGATTTGCTCATGCACAAATCCTGACTGACACTTTCTCACCTAGCAGGACCATTCTTTACTATATATCTTTAACATGCTATTTCAGGTGCTCTGATATTCGCTTTTAATTCCTACTGTAGTAGCTCACCTCCTAAGGTTTGGTAAACTTTATAAACAATGTAAAAAAAATGTTTTATTAATCTTTTTACTCAAAATTGTTAACTTATTTAGTCGGGTATGTTGGTATGTTACTGTAACAGTACTATATAAGTGTTCCTGTATTTGAAATGTTTTACCTGTCTGACATTATCTATATTGTATATGATCAAGATTTCTGTCTTGTAAATTGTCTTAATGTGGAGCTTTTCTCCCGGGCCTCTGATGAAAATGGACATACATCCAGTTGGACTATCCCGGTCAACAAATGTAAAATAAATAAAATAAAATATATCTTGTGTCTGGAAGTTCTGGGCTTTTTGCATAATAGTAACAATATATATAATTTATTTCTTATCCACAATAGTCCACTCTATCATCTTTATGGCTCTTTTTGGCCGATCAGTTTTTGTGATTTTTGTGGACAGCTACTTCCTTCTACAACAGGGGGGCCATCCTCCCCCTGGGCTTGGCCTGGCCCCATTGTAGGAATGTTTCCTTATTTTGAGGATTCTACACTGTAATTATTTCCATTCCTGGCACCTGTGTGCCTAATTGGGTCTTGTGCACCCAGCTATCTTTTTTAATTTTTGATCTACTTCTGTCCATGATATATACTATATAAAAACAGTCTATATATCAGTGTTGCCTTGGTGAGATTTTGTGAAAAATAGGGCCCACCTCATGAAGATAAACACCAAAACTTGAGGATTAATTCAGTTTCAGCACTACTAGTCTCCTTTGCTTGCTGAATTTTCATCTCTCCATTCAGACCCTTCATCTCTCCATTCGGAACCTCATCTTTCCATTCAGGCCCTTCATGTCTCCATTCGGACCCTGTCCAGTTTGCTCCAGGATGTTTGCATTGATGATGTCCGTAAACCTCTGAGCAAGCGAATTATGGGTCGTGTAAGTCTCCCATTTTGTGGAAAGATAGTTGAGGTCACCCATAATTATGATGTTAGGCTGAATGTTAAGAGATTCCAGCAGGTTTAGGTAGGAGGTGTGGTTTTCCAGACTCATGTTAAGGGATCTGTAGCTAGCAAAGATATGCTAGGGGCTTGCACCTATGGTAAGTTGGGCATGGAGCAGCTCAAGCAAGTCAAGTTGTTGTTCTGTCTAGCAGTTTACTTGTTCTTTATGACACTAAGATACCTCCTCCCTTTGTTTTATCCTGAGCTTAGGGGGATTGAAATGTATGAAAGGTATTTTAGCCCTTGATAGTGGGGTGCTGTCTATGGTTCTGAGCCATGTTTCCATGGCTACATGTATGTCTGTGTTCTCCAGGGTGAGGAGTACTATCAGGGAGTGCAGTTTTTTGTTTCATCTCCAAGCACTGAAGAGCAGTACCTGTAGGTGGTTGTGAGTGATTTTGGTTATGTTGAAGGGTTTAACAACTTGGCATGACCTAAAACAGGCAGTATGGGGATATATAAAGTTTTTGCAACTATCAGGAAGCCAAGTGGTAACAAGTGCAAACCATCTTTGGCAAAGCATCATGGTTTGTCGATCATATCTCCCCAGGCTGACAGATACTGGATCCCTTTGTTGTGACACCAGAAACTATGCCAATTGTTGAAGTCAATCATTTTTTGCTCATACTGTGGCATCATTATTGGCGAAAGTAGGAGGCAACTCAAGGCTAGATTCATAACCACCTGGCAGACATATTCCTAGAGTTCCATCAAATCTCTCTTCATATAGTCCAGTGAGGTACATCTTAGGTCATTTACACCCACATAGACTATGACCATGTCATAGTGGTACTTGTGGTTTAAAGACCTAAGTGCATAGTTCTTAAAATAAATATGGGGACCCAACATTCTCAACCTCAGAAGTTTCAAATTCCAATCTTGTGTTTGCGCAGACATTACTACTTTGGTGTAGAAAACAGATTTCCATGAATCCAGGTCTCTCATTTTCTCTCCCAACCCCAGCTCTATCTGTTACAATAAATGCAATGGATTTTGTTTGTGGTGGTGCTCAGTGGGGATAAAAGTACAAAGCCTTTGAAACAAAAAAGACAAGACAAGGCAAATAAACATGAAAGAGATGTTAGCTCTGATCCATGCTATAGAATCTCTTAATTATCTCTGGTCCCTTGGACCTGTGCAGGTGAGTACAGATAATGCCACCATAATATGGTATATAACAAAGAGAGGGGGCACCAGTTCTTATCCTATGTGCAGACTGGCTTATGGCACCTTAGAAGGTTACTCTGAAGTATTTTTTACTATCCAGCTTCATACTTTTCCATCAGAGCAAAATGTTGAGGCAGACTTGTTGAACAGGTCCAGGACAGACCCTCATGAATAAAAATTGAATGAAACGGAGCACCTCTCTGACACTATTCAAGAGAAATATGGACTAGTGGATGGAGCACCATAAATTCTTACTAAGGATAGCATCCACAACCCTCCTGGACATGGGTAGTCATCACTAAATGCAATTTTGGGATTTGACTAACATTTTCATGGTATTACTTTGGGACGAAATTACTAGGCTTAAAATGACCTCAAGGTCAATAGCCTAGTAATTTCCTGTGATCCTGTGAACCTTCCAGGATGTGATCCAGTTGCAATGAACACTGTAAATAGATCTTTCCCCTCCTTTTAAGACAGACAGCTAAACAAATTCTGCACCAGGGCTCCTTGTAGGTAGACCTGGAAAACAGAGGCATTTTTTTCATTAGTTTGTACATGAATATTTCTGCACATATTTCTATCCATTCCATGATATCCTGTCATTATGAACATTCAGAACGACTCTTTTTCCTTATAGTTATTCCCACCATGGTAAATTACTTCTAGGCAGGAACAGGACACATTTTACCAAATCCTTGCCTTCTTAGATGACATACTGGAAAGGAATGGACTGTAGAAGCATTCTAGTGTCAGCTACTCAGTCCTCTGGACATACTTTTACAAAACATTACAAACTAGATTCCTTCTCCAGGACCAAGACAGGCTTTGCTAGGAACTTTCTCCAGGGACTCTTGGGTCCTAATCATTACTCCTCCCAGGATGGATAAGCTATGGTAATATACCCGTATAGCTAAAGGTGACTGCAACACTGATTTATGTTGTGTATGTGCACATACCATAACAGTGGATGTTTGAAGTAATCACTGCTGCAGTAGCAATACCCTTCTTCCACCCACCCCTACTTTTTCTGTACATAGTTATGCTTTTCATTAAAGTTATGGGTTCCTAACTTTTATGTTTTTCTTGGGGGGAGGGACAGTAGACACTGTCCATTTTGTAGGTCAAGAAAGTCCTGAGGGTTTTTATCACCTAAGCTCTTGTTTTCTCCCTTTGCAGCTTGAACTGCAGCAGTCTGGATGCATGTGTGGAGGGATGTCAGAGCCTTTGGAAGATGGGGTGGCTGTTGTATCTTCATCAGGATATAATCAATATAGCTAAAGGCTACAACAGCAGTGATTATTTCGAACATCTAATGTTATGCTAAGTGCAACTTACCCAACTGTACTTTATTATCCTGTATACTTTTATTCTTGTGTCCTATCATGTCAGCCTGACAAATTTCTAAGTTTTAAGTGCTGTCAGTACATGCTTCTTACACAGTCCTTTGCAAGGATATGAGTCATACATACTAAGCCTTTTATACCTAAAGTAGCTACTGATGTTAATCTTGGTCAGTCTGTATATTCAGCAGTTTTCTTTCCCAACTACTCTAACAGAGGATGTTGTATGGAGGTACACAGACAATTCTTATTCTGTGTGGATACAACCAAATCTATTACAAAACATGCTTAGCTATCCATCAGATTTTCTAAAATGAAGTCTGGATATAAGGTATCCTCTGTTAGTTGGTGCACATGATTAAAACTATAAGCTATTATTGAGATGATTCTAATGAGTCTAACAGACTATTAATTCAGACAAGCAAAATTAACAACGCAGCTGGTGACTCCCTCTTTGCAAACTCTGTAGGCAGAGCCTGGAACTCACTTCCACCTTATATTACTTTACTCTCCTCCCTTGGTCAATTTAAAACTAGACTCAAACAACATCTGGCACTAAACTGGCTATGCCACTGTATCAACCTGGCTAACTCTCATCTAGAATGTGTAAAATCTGTTAATCAGCTTACTATTTAATTTACCCCTGACTTTCACCAGGCAGCAACTCTAACCTGTGGAACTTGTTTATTCTTGTTTGCTTATGTAATCTTTGTCAGTATTATATTTGTAATATGTTTTTATTGTTTCTGTTTACCTTGGAGCTTTTCTTCCCGGGCCTCCGCTGAAAATGGACATGCATCCAGTCGAACTATCCCTGTCAATAAATGTAAAATAAAATAAAAATAAAATTGTAGTCCAGGATTTGACTCTGTTAGCTTCCATTTACCTATTGTGTGACTTTGAGAATAAGCATACTGTTGCCATTCTACAAGAATAAAGGGGACACCCAAATCTGTGGGCAGTAAAGAGGTATCAAACGCCTGTCACACTGCATAAAAGTTCTGGAGATAGTGATTGATAAATGGATATGCAGAATTGTAGAGAGTAAAATGGGAGATGCGCAGTATGGATTCAGATCAGGATGCAACACAGCTCACCAGATGTATGCAGTGAGACAGATAGTTGAGAAGAAGCTAGAGATGAGGAAAGAGTCCAACTGGTCATTCCTAGACTTGGAGAAAGCATATGATATGGTCCCAAGAAAACTGATTTGGGCAGTACTGTGGTGGTTCAAAGTCCCAGAAACATCGGTAGAATTAGTGCAGACTGTGTACAAAGACCCAGTGACTTAAGTATGAGCAGTGTTTGGTCTCACAGAAAGGTTCCCGTGGGAGAGGGTGTGCACCAGGGTTCAGCTCTGAGCCTACTGCTGTTCTTACTGGTGATGAATTACATTAGCAAACAAGTCGGAGGGGGCACAGCAACAAAGTTGCTGTATGCAGGTGATATGGCATTAGAGGCAGACTCTGAGCGAGAACATCAACAAAGGATGGGGGAATGGAATGCAAAACCGAAGGCACATGGGATGAAACTAAGTACAAATAAGACAATTGCAATGGCAGCAAATTTAGGAAATCAGAAGAAGTTGAGAACTGAGATACAAGGGAAGATAGTGGAACCTGTTAACAGCTTCAGGTACCTGGGAGAGGTAGTTGAGGAGAAGGGAAGTCTGAATGAAGAGGTCAAAGCTAGAATCAGAGGGGCTGCAGTCAACTGGCACAGAGTATCAGGTAATGTATGACAGAAGGATGCTAAAAATAGTTGGAAAGTAAGGTGTATAAAACAGTGGTGTAACCAGTATTACTATATGGCACAGAAACCTGGTCAGTAAAGGCCGAGCAGATGAGAAAGCTAGAGGTGATGAAAGTGAAGTGCCTGAAAAGGGTGGCAGGATGCACACTGTGGGACAGAAGATGAAATGAGGACATAACAGCAGAAGCCAAAGTAGCTCCAGTTGAAGAAAAGATCACAGAGAACAGACTATGGTGGTTCAGGCATGTATGCAGAAAAGCAGAATACAATCTAGTAAAGAAGATAAGATTTAGGGCAGACAGGAAGAAGGTAAGAAGAAATGAGGGCATCCAACAAAGAGGTGGATGGATTATGTGAGACAAGATCTGCTGCAGTCAGGCATGAGTGTCGAAGAAGGCAGGAGTGTGGCACTGAAGAAAAGAAAGATGGTGGCAGTTAACACAACACCTCAACCCCATGCAGAAATTGGGAAGAAGGGGGTTGATGATGATGATGATGATAATGATGGTCAGGCAGCTAGCAGTTACACAGTGGTAACCATTCTATGCAGCAAGAGACATCCATGGGCTTTTGGGGTATTATGTATGTGTTTGGGTATTGTTTGAATGTATATGTCTATGTGTAACATATATTTTCCCTTGTATTTGCAAGTGATGATGCCACAGCCTATTTGCAAATGATGGTGCCGTAGATCATACATCCTCAATGACCAGTTCATGTGGTTCATGAGGTGGGAACTGAGCTGGGATATATCTGTCTTAATCTCATGGAGTGCTGTAGTTTTATTTTGTTCAAGGGGTATATGGCAGATGACATAACCCTGTGGACTTTGATGACCAAGATACCCTTAGAGGTTGATGTAAGAAACCTTGTCACAGGTAGCACCTATGCGGAACATTAGTGATTCCAAAGTTGTAATTTGCCAAGTGATTCTGCAGTTGAGACTATATTCACAGGTGATAGTGTGGTAAGCAACATTATATCTGCTTCTGTCTCCTCTGGTGCATTGCCAGCTTGGCAAGTTACTGGGGTTATAAGAACATCCATAAGGGGCAAGAGCTAAAACATTTATATCCAGAGTGACTCAGACACTGACTGCGCATGTGAGAAGCTTACTGATGGTTGTGATACATCTCACATATGTGCCTTAGGTGATAAATTAACTGAATATGGAAATGCCTCATAGGACAGTATGCACATCCAACAATTGAGGGACTGCTGACTGGAAAGTGTGGCATAAACACTGGTTAGGCATGTGACCATGGTGAATAACTGGCAGGACACTATACTCATTCATTTGTACAGGTAAATGTTGGCCACACAAATACATGATTATTAAGAGTCATGGGATCAGCTTGTCTTTTAGCAATATCCAAAGCCTTTTGTGTACTGTGTATCATGGGTTTTGTGCAGCCTGCTCAATCTCCATGGGACACGAGCTATATGTGAGTGCGGCACACTGACTGGGAGGATTTGGCACTCCCAGGCCGTATGTTGTCTTGATGCTCCACTTGCCAATTACCAGCAATCTGTCCAGTCACCATTTACATGTAGGAGCCCTCTAGATGCAGGCTTGTGGGCATCGTAACTTTATTGGGCACTGCACAGTGCAGATTTAAACCATATTAGAGAGCAACAGGTACACTGCACACCATCCTGCCAATATGCTACATAGACAACAGCAACAACACTGGTGGGGATATTGTATCAAAAACCACCAGACATCTGCCCAGACTTGGCACAGTGTCACATGTTGATGTGCAGAGTTGCTGTGTCATAGTTCAGGCTGTGAGGTCAGCACTCACATGTGGTCTGTGGCATCCAAACATGTGATGTTCAGAAGTGATGCTGTTCCCTCTATAATCCTTATTAGCTTTATCTGGAAGATTTTTTGGTGGGATTGTAAGCCAGCACTTATTATACCCTACCAGCTTAGTATTGTCAGTGCCCTATGCTGGCATTTAGGGTACATGGGGAGAAGTGAACCTCAGAACTGACACTGCTGTTCATAATGATTGGGTTTGTTCAGGTTTAGACCCTACCCTTTTGTGTACTGGCATCATCCTTGTGAGGCTGCTGGCAACAAATGAGGAGGCTGGAAAGTTGTCCACCCTGACCCAAAGAGCAGATGAGCTTGAAGTCCTACTCAAGTCACACTACACAGCAGCTGTTCCCTGCTCAGATATCCAGTCTCCACCTGCACATCATTTTCAGTCTCAGTACCTTTGATGCTAGAAGATTATAAAGCTGTAGGTTCTGTTACTACTCCAGGTAGTTGGATTAATTTTTGAATACTGACACTGTAGTGCGACATGGGGGGGGGGGGTTGCACTCTTCAGTGTGACATCCTTCAGATGAGACATTAAACTGAGGCCACATCTGCCTGAAGTGGTGGTAGTTCAAGTTACTGTAAAAGATAACACACCACTTATCAAAAAGAGTAGGGGCAGTTTCCTAAAGGAGCAGTAAATGGATTTTGCTCTCAGGAAGCACCAGTAAATGGATTTTGCTCTCAGGAAGCACCAGTAAACAGATTTTTTTCTCAGTTGCTGCCTCCTTGGTGTGTGTGTGTGTGTGTGTGTGTGTGTGTGTGTGTGTGTGTGTGTGTGTGTGTGTGTGTGTGTGTGTGTGTGTGTGTGTGTGTGTGTGTGTCGTGGAGTTTCCTAATGCCCTGAAGTTCCTCCTAGTCTGTATGAGTACCACCTTTTGTCTCATTGAGTAGAGGACATTAGCCTAGTGCAACTAAGCTGGTCAACAAAATGTAAATAAAATAAAATGAAATAAATCATACCCTCCCTTCCCCTTGGAAAGGCAAGCATTCAGTGCTTTGTCATTTCTGCTCCAACCACTGCCAGCTCTAGCAAACACATGAGCCACTGTCCAAACTCACATTGCCTGGATCATAGTCTGGGCTTTATCCCTCTGTGCTTGGAACTGGCTTACATCGGGCGACTAATAATGATGCCTCTGCTGTCTGAACCCTACACATCTACTGATTATATATATGGTGAATGGCATGTCACTACATATAGATTTCTGCATGATGCTAGAGATGTGAGGTGGTCCTATGTGGGCTGTCTGTATTATGCAGTTGATATTTTGTGTATGTTGAAAATTGAGGAAAACTATGCAGCAGTATACACCAGAGACACAAAAACACACATTATGCCTCCTGACACATGTATGCCATATTCAAATATGCTCTACAGGGGCATGGCTCATATCTGTTGCACTATATTCAAGTGTCCTGAATCAACACCCTGTTATCTTGCATCTGCATCCCAACCATTACCAGTACACATCTTTATTTGGTGGTTGGTCTAACCCAGATTGCAATGGAGATGTAGCTAGTGTGTATTATATTATGCAGTGTGCAGCATGGCAGAACCACGTTGATACTTTCTAGCACTCATACTGAGGTACACATTGGAAGCATCCAGGCAGTGGAAGGGCATCCTTAGATGGATACACATCCCTCAGTGATATTGCTGGTCTGTTGCTGTGTTATTCTGTACACCTTCTCTGCCTAAGTTCTTGGTCTCTTCACCGGTGTGAGCAGTCATGGCTAAAGGGGATACACTACATCTCCTACCAAGCATGTTCATAGGTTCATAGGTAGGTACTAGGCTATTGGCCCTAGGGCCTACATAAGCCTAGCCAAAAATGTACCCTGGCTTTTGCCACCCAAGAAAATTATTTTCCTGTGCCACTGTCGAGCAGAGCCACAGAAGTGTTCCCTGGGGTGAACTTCCTATTTCCCATCCAATCATCAAGATTTTTCTTGAAGGGTGCTAATGAGGATCTTTGTTTGATATAGATAGGTAGTTTGTTCCAGAGTATGGGAAATCTCTGGGACAGGAATCTATCCCTCCAGCATGTTCTGTTTATTGTGGTGACAAGGTTTAGGTCCCTAGAGTGGGTAGCTGGGAGGTATTGGGATTTCTTTAAGTGGAGCACATCCAACAGCTCTGGGTTTGACATAGCTTTGTATGTTAGGCTGAGATCACCTCTGAGTAGGCGATATGTGACAGAGTAAAGCTGGAGTTTCTTGAGACGGTCTGCATAGGGCATCTGTTTGAGGCTGGTAATCCTCTTTGTGAGGTATTTCTGCAGCCTTCCCAGTTGTTGTAGATGGCTTGTGAGGTACATACCAAAAGGGGCGTTGTACTCTATAATGGGTCTAATGAGCAATGAGTAGAGGGGAACAATGACCTCTTTTTTCCTGGATGGGAAACCCTTTTTGATGAGGTGTGCCATGTAGAAGGATTTCCTGACTACTGTGGCGATGTGATTATCAAAGGAGAGACTACTTTCCACCTGTGTCCCAAGGTCTCTTATCATACTTTCAGTGTTAAGTAGACTACCGCATATGTGGTAGTTCATGGGTACAGAGTTTTTACCAAAGGGGATGACAATGTACTTTTTGGCATTGAGCTTGAGACCATGGCTTTGACACCAGCCATCTGTCTCAGTGAGGCCCTTTTGTAGGATGTCCACATCGTTATGAGTTTTGATTATGGCTCCTAGTTTGCAGTCATCTGCGAACTTCATTAGCCAAAGACCATCTGTGTTAGCCTGTACTTCAGAGAAGTAGATACCAAACAGGAGAGGACCTAGGACTGAACCCTGTGGTACTCCACTTGTCACTGGCCTGAAGTTGGATTTGGAGTATGCTATTTTCACACTGTGGGTTCTGTCAGTGAGCCAGTTGGCAACCCATCTTGTGACACAGGGATTTATACCTAGTTTAGTGAGTTTATCTATAATTCCAGAGTGGGGGATGGTGTTGAAAGCCTTGGCGAGATCTAGATAGGCTGTGTGAACCACCTTACCCTTGTCTATGGCTTTGGTGACTGCTTCAAAGACGTCTATCAGGTTTAGGAGACATGATCTGCCTTTTACAAACCCAAACTGGGTGGGGTTCAGACTTTGGAGATTACCAGTGTCTTTGTTTATAAGTTCCATGATGATACGTTTCATGGCCTTGCAGACCAAGCTCATCAGACTAATGGGGCGGTAGTTCCCAGGGTCCGTGGTGGCTCCCCCTTTTTGGAGTGGGATAACCATCACTGTGTGCCATTCAGAGGGCACAAAGCCTGATTTGAGGCTATGATTGAGCATGGTACTTAGGTGGGGTGTCAGTTCATTCTGTAGTTCATGTAGAACGCAGCCTGGGATGTTGTCAGGTCCCATGGATGCTGTGTTCTTGGCTTTGGAGAGTGTGATTTTTACCTGTGCAGCCATGATTACAGGAACTTTGCATTCTTCCAGTATAGAGATAGGCCCTTTAGGAGGTGAGAGGGGGGTAAAGTTAGCACTGAACCTATCTGCCAGGATGTTGGCAATATCAGTTGGTTCTGCATATTTAATGCCACTGTGCTGTATCTCAGAGCAGATCTGAGTGTTGCCATTGAGATTCTTGATATAGCTATAGAATGCTTTGTGGTTTTCTTTAGAATCAGTGGCGATTTTTGTTTTCGTAACTAGCTTTGGAGGATTTTATGAGGGATCTCAGCTTCTTATTGAGGCTGACCAGGGAGTTCCTCCAATCATGGGATTTTACTCTTTTTTGCAACAATTTCTTTCTTCTGTTGTAGAGTTTATGGCAGGGGACCACCAGATTGGTTTCATTTTTTTGGAGGATAGCATCTTGGTTTTGTTATGGATAGCATGACCCATGCACTCGTGCAAGTGCTTATATAGTGCACTTGTGTACCTCTATTGTCTGTCTGCATGGGTGTCGTGAAGTTTGCCACTTCTGTCCTAAGAAGCATGAAGTTGGCTTTGGAAAAGTTTTTTTTTACAGTGGTTTCCTTATTGGGGTGTGGTGGTGGGATATGGATGTCTAGAGTGATTAGCTTGTGGTCGGATCTGACCAAAGAGGAATTGAGCTCTGGTGTGGAACACCGGTCACCCAAGTTGGTAATGACCAGATCTAGGATATTGCTGCCCTTGTGGGGGTGCGGATAAGTTGATCCAAGGTGTTGGAATTTATGGATTCCAGAAAACGTTGAGCAAAAGAGTTGGTACATGAGTAGTTTTCAAAGTTAATGGTGGGGTAGTTGAAATTGCCCATTATTAGGGTGTTGGGCTGTGCCCTAATATTTTCCAGTGTATGAAGAAATGAGGAGTGGGAATCCTGGGGCATGGTGGGGGATCTGTAGCAAGCTACAATTTGGATTGCGGTCTTGCTCAGAGTTTGTTGCACTTGGATAATCTCAGATGCATTATGCTGAGCAACTAGCTTGGAGGTGTGGATATCCTTAATGAATATGGACACGCCTCTACCTTTAGTGTTTTTCTGTCCAGGTTAGGTGGCCGAAAGGTGTGGTATGAATTATAGCCTGGTAATGCAGGGGTGCTCTCTGGAGCCTTGAACCAGGTCTCTGTCACTGCACAGATGTTGATGTTCTCCATTTTAAGGAGTTCCTTGAGTGAGTGCATTTTGAGGTTTATACTTCTAACATTGAGTAGCATTACCCGCAGATTTTGCTTGCTTGTACCAGTTATAGTGGTGAATTTGTCATTTGAACCTTGCCTAAAAAAGGCAGTATAGGGGTGGCAAAAGCCTTAGCCAGTATCCGGAATCCCAAGGGTGACAGGTGCAGGCCATCAATGGCAAAACATGGTGGTCTGTTGATCATGTCATCCCAGGCAGACAGACACTGGATCCCCTTAGAATGACACCAGACGCTTAGCCAATTGTTGAAGTCAATCATTTTTTCCTTGTATTGTGGTATCATTCTGGGTGATGGCAGGATGCTACTCAGGGCTAGGGTCATACCTGCCTGGGCTACAAGAATGAAGAGCTCTTCTATGTCTCTCTTCATGTAGTCCAGGGAGGTATGTCTCAGGTCATTGACACCAGCATGGACAATGACAGAGTCATATTTGTACTTGTTGTGGAGTGACCTGAGTGCATGCATTATGTGCTGGATCCTGGCACCCGATAGGCAGCTAACTGTAACTTTCTCCTAGTTTAGCCTGGTGAGTGGATCAGCAGTGTGCCTGACTATAGAGTCACCTATGATTAGAGTGTTGGGTACATTGTTATGCCTTATGGGCTGTGGTAGAGTGGCACACTGAGTTTGTGGGCTATGTGTCATTTGGGTTGTGGTGGGGGGGGGTGAAGGTTGCTTGCATTTCTGCTTTGGAGGGCTCTGTTGCTTGGGCAGATTTTTATTGAGAGCATCTGCAAATGTAGTTGTGTGTTTTGTGTTTCTCTCATTAACATCCAACATTTCATGCATTAATTCAAAGTAGTAGTGCATTATCCAGTCTGGTGTTGACATTAGTACTGCCCAAATATATGACATGCAGATTAGTTATCCATGCTTGTTTCACATAATCTGTATGTCAGCTGAATGAAACTCATGCCTATTATAGTATGTTAGGCTGCCATCCATGCTAGATGCCCTTATTATTACATGTGTACAATCTGAGACTCCTGTAATGCCAGGTATACAGGGATGCAGTGAAAGCCATATATCAATGATACCATTTCAGCCATGGTTCTGAGCATGTAGAATATGCCCTCTGCTTTTGCTACCATATATTCTACGAAGGTATCAAGGAGCTTATTTGCTGATAACTTACAACATGCAAATGATATGTCGTTTGAGACACTGGATTGTGCCTGTGGCTACCATACTGGCTAGTGTCATTAATTTGATCTGTAGTGATGTGGGATGTCCACATACCACACATTTTATATCTATATATATATATATATATATATATATATATATATATATATATATATGAATTCCATACATTTGGTCGAGTTACACTTAGTTGAAAATGATGGGCGGCCACGGTGGTGCAGTGGTTAGCATTGCCGCCTCACAGCAAGAGGTTCTCCGGTTCGATCCTCAGCTGGGGTGCCTTCTGTGCGGAGTCTGCATGTCCTCCCTGTGGTCGCGTGGGTTTTCTCCGGGTGCTCCGGTTTCCTCCCACATCCCAAAGACATGCTGCAGGTGGATTGGACACTCTAAATTGGCCCTAGGTGTGTGTGTGAGTGTGCCTTCTGTGGAAGGTTGGGCGCCGGGCTGGCAACTCGACACCGTAAAACTCCACTGCCAATTAATGTGCGGACAAGGTGATCCGCTGTGGCGACCCCTAACCGGGAAAAAGCCGAAAGAAGAAGAAGACACTTAGTTGAAAATGATCCCAGGCATTTCGCTTCACTGAAAGCTCACTTGGTCGAAGTTCATTTGGTCGAAAATAGAATATAGTCCCTGCCCCATTGCAGTGTAACCCTGGAATGAGAATATTAAATAAGGGGAGTGGGGGGCACAGCCCCCCACATTGGGGGTGTAGGGGTGCAGCCCCCCCACATTATGCCAATAGTTTTTACTAAAGATATATATATCAATGCATTTCTAATGGATATACCTTCTTATAATAGTGAATAGTAATTCGACCAAATGTATGGAATATATATATATATATATGAATATATATATATATATATATATATATATATATATATATTTTTTTTTTAAATATATATATATATATATATATATTATATATATATTATATATATGTATCACAACATACGCTGCATAACTTATCTAGTATTGTGTATGCTCGTCAAATATATACCATGATGTTACTGCTCTGTGAGTGTACTGAATTATAAGTGACAGCAGTACTTTCATTGTCCATCTGTCTGTCTGTGTGTCACATGGCTGTGGTAGAGGTGGTGGTCCAGGTTGTGTAGCTCCTGCCATCATTCCTGTCATTAATAGGGACCTTTGTTTCCTGAATTTAAACACTGTATATAAGAAACAGCTCAGTTTCATGCCTGCACTTGATTCAGCTTTAGAAATATTTTGTCAAATGTATGAAAATTATGTTAGAAAAGTTTTTATGAATGAACCTCCTCGAGACAGGTTTTGTAATTTATAAGGAAAAGAATGGAAAGGTCTTTTTGAGCTGCAGACAAATGAGACTCTTGCATTCCACCCAGCAGATAAAGGCAGATCCTTGGTCGTATTAGATATAATTTTTTACTTAGAATTAATGCATGAAATGTTGGATGTTAATGATGTTTATGAAGTTAATGATGTGGAAAAGTTCATGCTTTAATTACTGATGTACACAAAGTATTAAAAGATTATTTAGCAGCAAGTTTGATTACATTGGACTTATTTAATTATTTTAAAGTGAATATGCCCACTGTGCCGATTTTACATGGGTTACCCAAGCTACATAAAAATCAGAGGAGACCCACGATGCAGCCTATAGTTTCAGGGAGGGGTTGGGCAACCGAATCCCTTTCCATTTATGTTGAAAAGGAGTTAAGATGGTTTACCGTCATAAGTGCGTTATGCACTCATGAGACTCCACTTTGTGCGAAAGGAGGTTTTCTAATTGGCAAAACCTTGAAAAAAAAGTGTCCGAATGTGCAATGGGTGAATGCACATTGGCATTCACTCATTGCAGATTCAACATTATTGGTGCAAAATGATCCCTTTTCCCACTGTAGTGTGATCTCAGAATTAGTATATTAAAGTAGGGGGTGTGTGGGGGGTGCATTACTATGTGTCCTCGACATTTGTATTAGAAAATCTGTGAATCAGCTGTTCGATTTGCTGATTTTTGAACTTCTGAGAATGTCAATGTTCAAAATTTGCGCATTTGGTTCGCCCAAATGCACGCTTGATATAGTTCCAACAATATGAAGGTAAACCGTTAAGACCATTAGTGGACTCATCTGAGACTTTTCTTAAGGATACTAAATAGTTTTTACGTGATCTGTATTTATGTGTTAATGAAGGGAATGAAAGAAAAAACATATATTTTATAACCCTGGATGTACAGTTGCTTTTTATATCTATACCCAATGATGTGGGACTTAACTTTTTACAGACACTGTTAAAGCAACAAAGTAATTTTAATGATATGAAGATAGATTTAACCTGCTGTTTAATTAACTTGATCTTAGGGAACAATGTGTTCCTATTTGATGGGTCACATTATTGACAGAAGCAGGGTGTTGCCATGGGAACCCTCTGTGCGAATAGTTATGCGAATTTAGTAATGTTCCAATGGGAAAATACCTATGTTTTAAAAGGTAATAGATTTTCACAATATTTAAGATATTTAAGGAGATTTGTGGATGACATTTTTCTGTTACGGACAGGACAGGGTGAAGACATCCTAGAGTTCAGTGATTATTTACACAGTATGACCTCTTTTTTAAAGTTCACATTTAAGAGCTCCAGGTCTGTTATGGACATTTTGGATGTAGAGGCATATAGATCAGAGGACAGCATTATTAATACTAGGTTATACAGGAAAGCTTGCCACACTAATACTACATTTAGAAGAGATAGTATGCATCCTTCAAGAATTTTTAAGAATGTTTTGAAAGGTCAGGGCATGAGAATAACCAGATTAAATAGTATGGCTAGTACTTCTGAATCAAATCTAAATGTGTTACAACAAGAATTTAGAGATAGGAATTTTGAAATAAAGAATATGGTTAGAGAAGTGAAGGTACTTAGAAAAGGACATGCACAACCATATTTTCTAGCAGCAACATTGCTGCTGGTAACCTAGAATTAAATAATGATACTCCAAGGCTGAATTTCTTGATGCATTATACCAACAATGCAAATATTTTTGTAACATAATTAAGAAAAATTGGCTTGTCCTGCTATCTGACACAAAAATCAGTGGTATTGTAGGAGAATATCCACAGTTTGTTTAAAAAAAAACAAGAAATCATTAAATAGATTATTGTGTTATGGAAATGGACACAAGCTTAGACAAGAGGGAAATAAGGGGACAGTGCCATGTGGCAAATGTAATTTTTGTTCATTTATAGACAAAAATGTGATTTTCAGGCACAGCACAATCAACCATATGTTTGAATTTAAGATTAGAGCAGATTGTTTTACTTCAAATGAAGTCTGTGGTATGCTGTAAAGCCTGTTCATCTTTTTATATAGGAAAAACAAACAGGATGTTTAAGGAAAGGATCAGAGAGCATATTTTAGCTACAAGGAAGGGTGATTTAGGAAATGCTCTAGCAAAACATGCACAAGATGAAGGCACATATAAATTTAGGGTTTTAGAGTGTTTAAATTTTAGTAAATGTCTTGGGGATATTGAGAATATTACTGAACAACAAGAAACAGAATGGATAATTAGATTTCAGCTGACAGGCACCCAGGGTTAAATGGTAAATTCCCTTTAAAACCATTCTTAAAAGCTTATCATTTATTTAAATGAAGTTAGCACTTGCTAGTCATGTGATGTGTTTTATTTCTGATGTATGGATATATAAGGAGTTTTAATTATTGCTGTTTTTATTGGTCTGAAGAAGTGCTCAGTTGGGCACTCACCATATGAAATAAAGAATTCATTTTTACATCTGCTGCCATGGTTGGTCCCTTTGAAAGAATATATATATATATATATATATATATATATATATATATATATATATATATTTAAACATTTTTCCCAGTTTTTCCGCAGATGATGTTCTGCTTTCTGGATCATGTTTCTGGATCATAAGCATCATTTTTTATGGACTATATTACAGTTTTTGCAAAACATTTTTTGCACTAAACTTTTTATTGGTCACAAAATTATAGTGTTCTCTTTGTTTAGCAGTGTTCAGTAGTTAATTTCACTAGAACATTTGTACTATTTTAGAAAGCACAGATACACTTTGCTTTGAAGCAGTTAGTTTTCATTATTTGATGACTTTTACTGCTGAACTGTTTTGGATCCTCACAGTATCCTGAATTGTCATTTATTGACATAATATAATTTACTAACAGTGTTAACCAAGACCAAAAATACTTTATTCACATGACCTGACAATCCAGCTGGTTGTTTAATTAATAAATTTAAACATGCCTTTGCAGACACACTCCTCCAACTTTTTAACCTAAGTATAGCTGGTGGGTTTGTACCCGATGAGTGGCGCACTGCAGTGGTGATGCCTCTCCATAAATGTGGCCTTACAACTTACCCAAGTAATTACAGCCCTGTCAGCCTGAGAAGCCTCATCTGCAAAGCAATGAAATGTATTACAACAGACTTCATAAACCGTAATATTATTAATTTTGTTAGACTTGGCTCCAACATTTTGGTTTTGTGGAGGGTAGAGGCTATCCATTTAATCTGGTAAACTTGTTCAAAAGGGTTATGGAGGCTGTAGGTGGTAGCTGTGCAGTGCGCACAGCTTATCTTAATCTGGCCAAGGCCTTCAACACCATTCCAAGTGCTGGCACCATAAAGAAGTTAAATGCTTTAAAAATCAATCCGTGTATGATAAGATGGCTAGTAAACTGTCTGGAAGACAGAAGCCACACAGTGTCAGGTGCAGCTGCCTCATCAGAAAGTGTGAAAATGACCAGCTGCTTCCCTTGGGACTTGATGCCGGGAGCACTCCCTTTTAGTATTTACTTCTCAGATCTCTAAGTCAAGACCTTTGGCTAACAAAATCAGTCACCTCTTTCTAACAAAGTTTCCAGATGGTTGCAGACTGAGGATTGTTGTTAAGTCACCCTATGACACTCAAACCCTCCAGAATGAACTCTGCTTAGTCATAGGAGGTTACTAGGCTATTGACCTGGAGGTCATTTCAAGCCTAGTCATTTCATCCCACTGTAAACCCTTAGTATACTAAAATGAGTTCTAATGTGATGCTAAAAATACAGTATTATTACTTTTGGTAGACAACCCCTCCCTTCCTTATACTGCATAGACAATACCCCACTGCAAAATGAAAATGTAGTCTAGGTATTTGGGTTGATAACGCTTTTTCTTTTGACCATTGTGTGACAACAGTTGCCAATAAATCCTTTTATTTAGCCCATCCAAAGGCAAAAGGAATGTCATCATGGTCTAAAGAGGTAATCACTACCTTATACTTAGCATTGATCAGGCTAGTTTTTGAGTACAGTGCTCCTTTTGGAATGTTTCTCACTAAACATATCAAACAGTTAGAAAAACTCCAAAGGTTTTGAACTAAAAATATCAAAAGCCTAAATTCTCTGAGCTACCCAAGAGAGGCTGGAAGTTCTATCCCTTGTGTTCAGTGTCTTATAGATATTTAAGAGGAGATGTCCGACTTGCTTATTGCAACATTAGAGACCCGATTGTCTGGGAATGCCTCTTTCTCCACAAGTTCAATGTTTCCACCAAGACTATAACCTGGGACCTAAATCTTCACCAACAGATAAATAAAGCACAAGACTTCCAAGATGGCTGCATATTGAGTACAGCTTAATTGTGGCTGTTCCAGTGTGAAAACAGAAACTCATCAAAGAAGGCCAATGGACTTTTGTGTTTCTGGGTAAATTTCAGTAACTTTCTAGTAAGTGCACTACCTGGATGTCAAGAAAAAAGAGGATCTGAAGGAAAATTAGCTACAAAAGTTGAGGAAAAAACATTGACTTGGAAAAGCACTGCAGCCATTCAGCAAAAAGCAGTGCAAGCTCCAGACTTGACATCCAGTAATCTCAAGGAAAGTATAAGACCACTGCACACAGACCTGGTGAAAATAAACAAAACACCGATGGAGTATATCAACTCAAACAACAAAAGACTGGAAAAAAATGGAAAAAAAATTAAACATATTCAGATGAGGTGATAAAACTGCAGAAATCAGAGGTTGAAATGAA
Source organism: Protopterus annectens (assembly GCF_019279795.1). NCBI lineage: Eukaryota > Metazoa > Chordata > Ceratodontiformes > Protopteridae > Protopterus > Protopterus annectens. The sequence goes on from NC_056732.1 coordinate 1,807,215,814, forward strand.
GAAAATGCTGGCTGAATATGAGACTGCTTAAGAAGAGATGTTTCAAAAAATAATAGAGTTAGAGGACAGATCACATACAGAAAACCTGAGATTTTCAGCTGTACCAGAGAAGCTGGAAGGAACAGACTGTAATAATTTTATGAAAGCACAAATAAGCAACTGGACTGGTATGCCACAGCAAGAGTTGTTAACTGAAAGAGCACATTGTGTACATTCTCTAAACCCGGTTATGAGAAAGCAACCTAGACCTTTAATAGTAAAGATGCAATGCTGAGATGCAATCCTACCAGCAGAAGGACTTGATTCTGACAAAACCATGGCAGAAGGATCAAGTACTAAAAGTGGGAGGCAGCAGAGCATTTGTTCACCGGGCAGAAGAGGAGTAAATTAATTCCACTAGTCAAAAAATGTCAAAAAGCAGGCATGAGATTAAAACTACTGTACCCAGCTGTCTTCAAAGATTTCTTCCCCGGAGGAATAAAATCATTATTTGATGAAGTACATGCTAAGGAGGAAATACAAAAGTTTGTCCAACAAAAAGTGAGTTTTGAAACAGAAGGAAATTCTGCTTCTTGTTTTTTTCTGGTAATAAAGACCACAGAGAGACTATGCTAGTGAAACGTTTTCCAATGTTTCAATGGAAAATGCTGGAGAGAAGGAAGGGAGCACGAAAGTTGACTAGAAGAATTGAGAGTACATTGGAAATGAAGCAGAGATATGATTTCAGAAATGGAGATAAACAGGAATAAAACCAGTAACTTGGAAATTGACAAATGTGGGATTACAAAGTAATCATTATATTTGTGAAATATGGCAGAACAAGAAAATCTGGAAATACTGAACTTTTGTGGACTTTGTTGGACTTGTGGGAGACTCTAAAGTATATGCCCTACTTCATGTCATTAATGTTTTGAAAGGTACTTGAGGAGGAGAACAGCAGTGAGAAAGTTAACTCTAAGTAAAACAAACTTTTTATTAATGATACCATTTTATAATGCATGATTTTCTTTGCATGCTTTAAAGTAACGTTTTCTCAGGTATTTTTAAGTGTAATGGGGACACTATTGTAAACATGTACTCCTGTTTTTTTTCTAGTTTTCATTCTTCTTTCTTCTGCATTTCTCCTTTGTTAGTTTTAAGAAACATAGGAACTGCAGTGTGAAAAAAAGAAGAAGAAAAGTCTGGTTAAAAGAGTATGACAAAAGAAAAATGAATGTGCTTTTTCTCATTCTTGCATGGGGAAATGACTGGATTAAGGCCCTTAGCTTGATCTAGTAACCAGTTTTAAGTGAAAGAAAATATAAGAATATTGAATATTATAAGTTTTTTTCTAGCAAATAAATGTATGCCAAGTAGCAATTCTGTATCTGGTTCATATGTTTCCACGGAGACAATCTGTTAAAGAGAAACTGGCTATGAGATAATGTTCTCTGGAAGCATTCAGGTGTTTCAGATGGAAGAGTTATAAAGATTAGACAAAACAACACAGCACTTAGTAGAAGCACAGGCTACACCATGTGCCTTAGCATAGATAACCTTTCCTTTTAGGTTAACTCACGCCTGTTAGTGTGGCTGTCAGTTTGGGACATGGGTTCTTATTAGGAGGGTAAAACTTCAATAACTGAACATGTACATAGTTTTGTGCATTAGTATTAAGTTAATAGGTTTTAGGGGGTTTTGGTGGGGGTTATTTTGTAAAATGTGACATAAGCTCATATGGATATGACAAGAAGCAACTGTATAAAAGTTCAACTTGCCAAACAGTGTATGCATGTAACACAAAAGCTGGAACTAGGCATTTAGCAACACAAAAGCTGAAACTAGGCATTTAGCAGAAAAGCTGTTATATATAAAAGGTGGGAATAATAACATTTTAATACAATGATGCTTTCTGTAATGTCTTTAAATGTCAATGGTCTCACAGGTAAATACAAAAAAGAAAGAGTAGTGAACTATCTTAAAATATGAGGAGTCCAAATAGCTATGCTACAAAAGATGCACTTGGAAAGAGATGAGCATGTGAATTTGATTAAGAACAGTTTTCAGGATGGTTATTCAGCGGGATACTTTGTACAAAAGAGAACAGGAGTACTTATATTGATTGCAGGAGGACCTCCAGTAGTTTCAGAAGAGGATAAACAAGATAAAAATGGAAGATTTGTAGTACTAAGGGGCTACTGGCAAGGGAGGGGATTACACTGACATGTATTTATATTCCATTTAAACCTGCTATAATGGAGCTTAAGAAATTTCTGGGAGAAATGATCAGCTTTCAGCAAGGAATATTACTTACAGGTGGGGACTGCAATTTGATTTACAACAGTGAAGATGTGCCTGGGGGGATCAGGAAGGGAAAGTATAACAACAGAGGGTAGACTTTTGAAGAAATTTATGAAAACTTTTGGCATGGAAAATGTGAATTCAGTACTAGGAGTTCAGAGTGAATTTACATATTATTTCTCATGATACAAAAACTGGGCTAGGCTCGACAGGATTAACATTTCACAGGAACATGCACATTTAATTGAAGGTCTTAATATGCACCCAATAACTATTTCAGATCATGCACCAATAATACCTAAAATAAAAACACAAGGTAATGAAATAAAAATGAGACACTGGCACTTCCCCATCCATTTGTTGAGAAGAGAGAACTTTAAAGAATGGGTAGTAGAAATTATTCAGCAACTATTAGAGAATATAATTTCTTCTGAAAATAAAGATAGAGAGTGGGATAAAATTAAAGTGGAGTTTAAAAACAAGGTGGAAATAAATTGGTTAAGAAGTAAGAAGAATTATTTAGAGGGGCTGACAAATGTTAAAATATTGCAGAATAGGGGGAATCTCACAGAAAAAGAAGAGGAACAAGTGAAGAATGCTAAACAGAAAATAAGGGATTACCTCAATAATATGGATGAGTTTAGAAAGACTGCTGTTAAGCAACTGTTTTTGACAATAACTCGAGAGCACAAAACCCGTTTGCACAATGACTCAGGTAACAGAAAGTAGAAAGGGCTGTCCCCAATCTTAGGGAGCCTATAACAAGGAAGGTAACAAGAGATTCTGTAGAGTTATTAGAAATATTTCAGAAATTCTATGATGGTCTGTATAAAGTAGAGAAATATGGAAATCAAGAAAAGGTACAAATGGTAATGTTTATGGATGAATTAAATGTGCCAAGGTTAGAGGTTCAGTGAGGCTCAATTACTAACAGTAAGGATAGTAGGAGATGAGATAAAAATGGTGATGTTTATCTAATCTATAGGAAAGTCCCCAGGGATAGATGGTATTCCTGTGGATGTTTGTAAGCTAGGAGGGGAAAACTGATAAAGAGATGGAAGGTTTTGTTTACCAATATTTCAATAGGAGGAAAAGTACCAACATCCTGAAAGAAAGTGGTGGTAGCTGTAATACCTAAAGAGGGTAAAGATTCATCAGATTCAGCTTCATACATGCCCATTTCAATATTAAAGCATGATTATAAAGTGCTTTTGTTGACAAATATGGATGAATGTGTTTTCTTGGCGTGGAGGCAAACATCTAATAACATTAACAGAACATTGATGATCCAGAGGGAAGCAGAATGTAAGAAAATACCACTGTTGTTGGTGGGTATTGATGCAGAGAAAGCATTTGACAGAGTAAGCTGAGACTTTATGAGCAGGGCAATGGAAGCATTTGCATTCCCTGATAAAATTATAAGGTTGATTAGGAGGATATATGAGAGATTGGAGGCAAAAATTAAAGTGGATGGGTTCCTCTCTGGTCATTTCTGCTTGAACAGAGGATTTGTTCTTTGTATTATACTGAGAACCATTGGCAAAGAAAATAAGGGAATCAGAAATTCAAGGATATAATTGGTATTGCAGTCAAGCAAAGCTGGCTCTATTTGAAGATGATTTTATTTCATACCTGATAAAAACAGAAAAGGACATTACAGTGTTGTGGAACATTTAGAGACAATTTTGTATCTTTTTGGGATACAAAATTGATGAAGATAAAACAAAGGCAATAGCGGTAAATTATGTACCCATACACAAATTAGTTCAGCAATATCCATATTTATGGGGACATGATGAAATTAAGTACTTGGAAGCATGGATTAAAAATGATTCCAGTGTGACAGCCAAGGATATAAGGGAAGAGACTAAACAAAAGATAATACAAAAACTGAGAAACTGGAAGCTCTGTTATATGGGTATGGATAGTAAGATATAAATACTTAAAATGTTTTTAGCCCCTTTAGTCATATACACAGGAAAGGCATATTTTTATGAACCAGAGGAGAAGTTGTGGATAGCATTTACTAAAGAGCTGAAGGATTTCATCTAGGAGGGGAAGATGGAAATAATCAAATGGGATAAGATGATTCTGCCAGTAGAACAAGGCTGATTGAGATTACCCGATTTGAAGGGGTATTTCAGAGCTACACATTTAAGGCTCCTATACATAGCACAAGCAGAAACTGATAATTCAAAGTGGAAAGAGATGATGATGAAACAGTGGGGAAGCTGAAGAAACAAGGAGAGACTGGGATTTTGTATGCAGATGAAGCTAAGACACAAACACAAACTGGATCCGTACTACCAAAAGAAGAAGCACCACAGTGTATCCAACTGCCCAAATAAATCCTGCAAGCATGATGAGTTAATGTACTGTTTATTACAAAAAACAAAAAATCATAAAATCACAAAAAGCGCTTTTCGTCAGGCCACGTAGCCCAACTTCTTCAGATAATTATACAACATAGGCCTTGCACTATATAGGAAGTGAAAAGGAAGTGAAAAGTCAGCTGGTTCCTGAATCAGCAGGAATCAGCTGCTCTTAAAGTGGCAACCAACTTAATTCATTACCTAAAGTATATATTTTATTTATTTATTTATTTATTTTACATTTGTTGACCGGGCTAGTCTAGCTGGATATATGTCCATTTTCAGTAGAGGCCCGGGGAGATAAGCTCCAAACTTCAATTACAGTACATATCTACAGAAGTACATACATGAGATCGACTACATTAATAATAACTAAAGCAGTATTAGCTAAAAAGTGGTTACAGGTATATAGAGTATATAACACAAAATATTGAGTAAACATAATACAATTTATCATGAGGCTGCATTTTAACTGTTTAGAAAGATTGATAGTAAAACACATAATATAATTCTAGATATAAGAAGGGAAAAAGGAAAGTAAGACTGGAATAGAAGTTGAGTAAGAAAATTCTAATCGTGAAGATTGGAACTTTTATGAGAGTATACTAATAGGTAAGGCTAGGTAGTAGAGGTAGAATGGTAGTTGAATTCTGATGAGATTGTTACTGAGCTGAGACAGTGAGGTATAAACAGGTAGCTAGAGCATATAAGGTGGGGATGAAACAAGTAGTGAGAGCATGTAGGTTAGTCAGGTTTAGTACAGGGACACATCCAATGTGTTTTAAGGAAGAGCTTAAGTTTATTTTTGAACAAGGAAATAGAGGGAAGTGTTGAAAGTTCAGTGGGGAGTAAGTTCCAGATTTTCCCAACAGTGTTAGTGAAGAGAGAGTCTCCAGCTCTATTGTTTGATTTGATAATATTTATGAGGATTTTTTGTGAAGATCTTAGGGATTTCAGGTTATTGTAGGGATGAATAAGGTTAGATAGTATGGGTGTCTTAGCAGGTTGATAAAGAATTTTATGGGCAATGGTCAGTTGATTATATTTTAGCTGTTGCTGCAATTCAAGCCACCCTAGGTATTTTAGATTAATACAGTGGTGTGTTTTAAAAGGGTTACCAGTGGCAAATCTGGCTATGTTGTTGTAGGTGTTTTCTAGTTTTTTAAGGTTATTTTTTGACAGGTTAGTGAAAATGAGAGAGGCATAGAGAAGGGTAGAGATTAGATGGGTGCGGACGATAGTTATTCTAGTTGCAGGGGTGAGGAAGGGTTTGATCCTATATAGAGAGCCTATTTTTCTGTTAGTTGTTTTCAAGATATTATTAATATGAGTGTCAAAGTTAAAGGTTGTTGTCTATGGTGATACCTAGCAGTTTGGTAGTAAGATCCTGGGATATAACAGGGCTATTATTGGAAGCTATAGTGAAGTCAATTGGTGGAGATTTATTGGTAGGTGTAAAAAGTAGAAGTTTAGTTTTTTGGGGATTTAGTATGAGACAGCGTTTTGTAAACCATAGTTCTACTGAGCTAAATAAGTTCTGTGTAAGGAAGTGAAGTTCAGATTCAGATGTGGCTGAGCATATAAGTATAGAATCATCTGCGTATTGTATGCATGTAGCATGGGGAACTGCTTCGTGAAGGTCATTGATGAACAAGGAAAATAGGAGTGGGCCTAGTATTGACCCTTGAGGGACACCAATATTAACAGGTAGTTGGGTAGAAAGAGTGGTATTCCAGAGCACAGCTTGATGTCTGTTATTTAAGTAGGATAGGAACCATTTTATAGCTAGTGCATCAAGTGACATAGATTTCAGAATGTTTATGAGTATATTGTGATTTACCATGTCAAAAGCTTTGGACAGGTCAATGAAAAGTGCAGAGGAGAGCATGTTAAGGTTGCGGTTTTTGTTGGTGTCCATGAAGGAGAGGAGGGCAGTAGTAGTAGTGCTGTGGGAAGGTCTGAAGCCACGTTGGGAGTTGGAGAGCAGGTTATTATGGAGAAGGTGGTATAATAATTGCCTATGGATGTACTTTTCCATAACCTTAGATAAAGGGGAGAGTAGGGCTATGGGACGATAGTTGGAAAGGTCAGTGGAGTCTCCCCCTTTATGAAGGGGAATAATATGTGAGATTTTCCAAAGAATGGGGACGTATCCTTCAGTAATGCTTCTATTGATGAGGATGGAGATGGGGTAGGCAATAGATTTGGCTGCTAACTGTAAGTATTCTGCAGGTAGTTGGTCAGCAGAGGGAGTGCAAGGTTTAAGTTTTTGTAAAATGGTGAGAATAAAAGCTGTAGGGACAGGTTGGAAGTGAAATGGAGGAGGTGGGTTGGATTCAGTCTTTAAAGCAATATTTTAAAATAATATTTTAAAATAATAGATAAATAGTGTAAAAGATCAGCATAAAAAATCTAAAACCAATAATTATCTATTATGAAATATTAATGCAATTAAAATTAAAATTAACAGTGTATGTGTGTATTTATATTTATGTTTTGTGTTCGAGTATAATAAACCTGAAAAGCATGTAAATAAAAACATGTAAATGAAAAACAACAAAACCTAACTTAAAAAGCTGAAAGTCAAATACACTCTAAGACAATGGTATGCATAGATCATTTTAAACACAGCATAAAGGTCAACTCCTAACCAAATTTTTAAGTTGTACTCGAACACAAAGCATAAAGAAGAGAGGGAGCTTTGAGCAGCCTATCTGTCCCTGGAGGAGTGGTTTCAGCCCAGAAATGAGTAGTTTATTGGCCATTTTGGGCTAATTTCTATCTCTTTCATTTTCCTGCTATAAAACCTGCATTTGCAAGGTTTATGTGTTAGTATACAGCTTAGTAAGCTCCTGCCTGGTGCCCTGCAGAGTTCTACAGTAGCAGAGAGACAAAAGAGAGACTTTGGAGTGATTAAGTATTATTTTTCTGCATTTTTACTTGCTGCCTTTAGCTAATTCTGCTTAAAACACCGATTTTCTAGAGTTTCTGTGATTTAAAAAGCTTATTTCGCTACATATTGTACTTATTTTAATGCCTGGACTTTCACACCCACATTTGCATGGTTTTGCACACCAGGCAGCACCAGTTAGCTAGGGTATAACTATTCCCGACTCCACAAAGTCTACTCTTCAATTTTTCCCATGGAACTAGACAAACTTTCAACTTAAGCACTCAAACCATTCACTTCTCATCCCGACACTTGTTCAACACTCATAGCAAGCACTTATAAACCTTAGCACTAGACCCTCCTATACTGTAGAGAAGGACAAGGACCTGTATTCCACCTTACCAGCCAATCAGTAAAACAGTTCACTGTACCTATCCAGGCATGTCCAAAGGGATGTTTCAGGTGTACTCTCCAGTCCAACTGGTGAATCTGGGCATTTTGAAGCAATGTTACAATTGCCTCATGTACACAGACAACCCTGTCCTCCTTCCACCAAACACTAATACATGCCAGAGATGCAATTATACAGCCAAACTGGAGGCTAAGCTCTCTCAACCCAAGACTGGACCAGGCAGTCAAGAGGAGAAGGGAATTTCATGCATCACACCACCAGTCTCACATAGACCTATGAAACCAGCAAAAAACACACATAAATACACGAAAACATACTCAGAGGCTCTAAATAAAAATCTACAAAAGCAACAGAGACCTCCAAAGCAGACATCCAAGCAACTTCCACCACAGCAACACAAACCATAAAACACATACTTCACAAAACCAGTGTGCCACACAATCACAGCCCTTAAGGCAAAATAACATACCCAACACACTAGTAATAGGTGACTCTATAGTCAGGCACACTGATGTCTCACTCACTAGGCTGAACAAGGAGAAGGTTACTGTTAGCTGCCTGTCGGGTGCTAGGATCCACCACATAACACAAGCACTCAGGTCACTCCTGAACAAGTACAAATATGACTCTGTCATTGTCCATGTTGGTGTGAATGACCTGAGCCGTACCTCCATGGACTACATGAAAAGAGCATGGAGGAGCTCTCTGATCACATAGCCCAGGCTGGTATGACCCTGACCTTTAGTAGCATCCTGCCATCACCAAGAATGATACCATGGTATAGAGAAAAAAATGATCAGTTTCAACAATTGGCTAAGCTTCTGGTGTCATTCAAAGGGTATCCAGTATCTATCAGCCTGGGATGACATTCTCGACAAGCCATGCTGCTTTGCTAGAGACAACTTGCATCTGTCACCCTTAGGCTTTCGAATACTGGCCAAGGCTCTTGCCACCCCCATAGTGCCTTTTTTAGGCAAGGCTCAAAAGACAAACCCACCACCATAAATAGCACAAGTAACAAAAAACTGACGGTAATGCTACTCAATGCCAGAAGTCTAAACCTCAAAATGCACACACTCGAGGCACTCCTCAGTATGGAGAAAATCAATATATGTGCAGTAACAGAAACCTGGTTTAAGGCTCCAGAGAGCACCCCAGCACTGCCAGGCTAAAACTCATACCATACATTTCAGCCACAAAATCTTGACCGAAATACAAAAGGCAGGGGAGTATTCATATTCATCAAGGATACCCATACCTCCAGGTTAGTGGCACAGCATGATGCTTCAGAGATCATCCACGTGCAACTAACAACAGGCAAAACTGCTGTTCAAATTATACCTTGCTACAGATCAACCATCATGTCCCAGGACCCCCACTCCGCATTCCTGGAAACACTGGGAAACATAAAGGTCCTACCAAATACCCTGATATTGGGTGATTTCAATTACCCAAACAATTACTGGGAGAACTATTCAAGTACAAACTCCCTTGCCCAACATTTCCTAGAATTTATAAACTCAAATGCCCTGGATCAACTAGTCAACACCCCCACCAGAGGTGACAACATATTGGACCTGGTCATCACCAACATGGGCGACCGGTGTTCCACACTGGAGGTCAACCCCTCGCTGGTTAAATCGGACTATAAACTAATCACTCTGGATATCCACAGTCCACCACCACCTCCAGTCAAAGAAACCACCATGAAAAACTTTTCAAAAACAAACTTCAAATTGCTTAAGACAGAGGTGGGAAGTTTCAAAGCCCCCATTCTAAAGGATAATGCTGTCCAAGCTGCAAAATCCTTTACTAATGCACTCTACGGGCACCTACAAGAATGCATGGATTGATCCCAAACAAAACCAAGACTCACTCCTCCAAGAAAAGGAAACTAGTCTGGTAGACCCCTGCCATAAACAAGCTATACAATAGAGGGAGGAAACTAGTACAGAAAAGAGTAAAATCCCAAGAAGGGAAGACATCCCTGATCAGTATCAGCAAGAAACTATGTTCCCTCATAAAATCATCCAAGGCTAGCTTCGAAAGAAAAATTGCCATGGACTCCAAAGATAACCACAAGGCATTCTTTAGCTATGTCAAGAATCTAAGTGGCAATTCTCAGATCTGCTCAGAGTTAGTGCAGAATGGCACAAAATACACTGAACTGACCGATATAGCCAACATCCTGGCAGACAGGTTCAGTGCAAACTTCACCCACCTCTCACCCCCAAAAGGGCCCATAACTATACCAGAAGAATGTAGTGCCCCTGAAATCACAGACACTCAGGTTGAAAGAGCCCTCTCCAAAGCCAAAAACACAACATCAATGGGACCAGACAGTGTCCCAGGCTGCGTCCTACACAAGCGCAAAGATGAACTAACCCCTCACCTAAACACACTGTTTAAACTCAGCCCCTCCCCAGGCTATGACACAGCAACGGATATTCCGCTCCATAAAAGTGGAGCCACAATGGATCCCAGGAACCATCAACCAATAAGCTTGACTAGGTTGGTCTGCAAAGCTATGGAGTGCATCATCATGGATCTCATTAAAAGAGACATAGGAAACCTCCAAACACTGGACCCTACACAGTTTGGCTCTGTTAAGGGCAGATCATGCCTCCTTAACCTGGTGGACTTCTTTGAGACAGTTACCAAGGCTATAGATGAGGGAAAGGTGGTCCACACAGCCTACCTAGACCTCAAAAAAGACTTCAACACCATTCCCTACTCAGGTATTGTAGACAAGCTCACCAGCCTGAACATAAACCCCTACATCACGAAATGGGTTGCCAGCTGGCTCATGGACAGAACCCACATGGTAAGAGTTGCGGGAGATAGGTCTGACTCTAAACCGGTTACAAGTGGCGTTCCCCAGGACTCAGTCCTAGGACCCCTCCTGTTTGGCATATACTTCTCAGAGGTACAGGCAAGCACAGGAGGACTATGGCTGACCAAGTTCGCAGACAACTGCAAACTAGGGGCTATAACTGACTCTCTGGCTGACACAAACATCCTCCAAAAGGATCTCACTGATAAGTGGTGTCAAAACCATGGCCTCAAGCTAAATGCCAAAAAGTGCATAGTCATCCCCTTTGGAAAAACAAAGTACCCACAAACTACCAAATAGGTGGTAGCCCCCTAAATACAAAAGATGTAATAAGGGATCTGGGGACCCAAGTAGATAGTAACCTCTCCTTTGATAATCACATTGCCAAAGTGGTTAGAAAATCCTTCTATGTGGCCCACCTAATCACAAAAGGGTTTGCATCCAGATCAAAAGATGTCATTGGGCCCCTCTATGCATCACTCATCAGTCCCATCATAGAGTACAATGCCCCATTTGGGATGTAGCTTACAAGCCACCTGCAACAACTGGAAAGACCACAGAAGTACCTCACCAAGAGGATCAGTGGCCTCAAGCAGATGCCCTATGCAGCTCAACTGAAAAAACTCCAGCTGTACTCAGTTGCATACCGCCTACTCAGAGGTGATCTCTGCCTGACATGCAAGGCCATGTCCAACCCAGAATTGATGGACATGCTCCACCTAAAGAAAACCATATCCCCTCAAGCCACATGCTCCAGGGATCTAAACCTCACCACAACAATAAATAGGATGTGCTGGAGGGATAGATTCCTATCCCAGAGACTTCCCATGCTCTGGAACAAGATTCCAATCTACATTAGGCACAGCTCCTCGCAAACCCTCTTCAAGAGAAGCCTTGATGAGTGGATGGGAAACAGAAAGTTTACCCCAGGAATCACTTCAATGGCTCTACTGGACAGAGGTACAGGGAACTAATCTAAGGGGGCAGCGAAAGCCAACACATTCCGGCTAGGCTTATAAATGCCTTCGGGGAGATAGCCTAGTACCTACCTATGAACTTATGAACCTATATGGTTTGTTTTCATTTGTATAACTGTATAATTACCTATGTCATAAGTGCTAATTTAATAAAGATGTTTCTTGTTTAAAAACAAAATGATAAAGTATGGTGGAGAGACATGTGTATAACATAGCACCTCCCAGGTAACTGAAATAAACTTTCCCTGCATGTTAAGCAGTATGACTCACTATCTTCCTCAAAACATAAACTAGATGACAGAATGGGTATCCACAGATTTACTCTGGAATTGACTGATGTTGTCCTCCTGGGGAAAGGAGGTGTTGTACTTGCAAGGTGTAAAGGGTCATAGGACTCAGGGGTCTTAGACTATCTATGAATCTGTGTGACAGTAGCTTTGCATTAGCTACACTATTGTGGACTTATGACTCTTTTAACTTAATGTGCCTATCCTTTCTCTCAAGCATATGTGTATACACGTTACTACATTTATTGGCATATATGGTGCTTTGTACCAGTGTTGTAATATTTATACATTTCTTCATCTCTTAAAAAGGATGAACAGATCAGAGAACCTGTTGAATCATGTCTTTCAAGTGTGAGAGAAATGATGGATAATGTAGTGACTGAACACAGCAGAAATATTAATAAGAGATTCTCGTTTTTAATTGGAATCAGTCGGAATGGAGTAGAGGAGGCAATCACAGCCTGTGAGAAAACTGCCAGGAGCTGGGGATCATTGGTAAGTTATCTCATTCCTTGCTGCTTACAGTTGGGTATAATTAATGTAAAGTATAAAAAGTGTTCGGGCCTTTATGGAAATTTCTAAACCAGTATTCATAGTGGTGCTGTGGATACATTTTAAACCTGAAAGTGAACATTTCTGTGTCTCTGCATCAGAAAAGAAATTAACTGTATTGCACTTGTTTTGTTCTAATATTTCTGTTGTTACATATGTTTTTAAGCATTTTTCTGTAGGTGTATTATTCTTTACCTAAATCAGTTTGCTTTTGTGAGATTAAGTTATTTGCTGTTTGAAAACCTTTCACTTGTTACAGATATGTTTTACTGACTGGTCCACTTGTTCCTTAGTTTCACTTTAATTACTAATTATAGCACATCCTAGTTTTTCCTTTTGTACTTAGGACTATTTCTAATTCATAGTGGTGCTGTGAACACATTTTAAACCTGAAAGCAGAAAGTTCTTTATGAGTACCTCTTCATCATTTGTTGCAATATTTCTCTTACTAAAACTGTTTTGAAGCATTTACTTTAAGTCCATTATTTTATTATTTAACCAACTGTGGCTGAATTTTTTTGCACTCACCCTGGTGTTGTGGTGACTTTAAACTAGTGTCTCTGTTGCTCTCCCCCACTTAAGTTAATTGAACCACTAGATTCTCTCCCTCTCCTCCTTCATTGTTTTCAGTAATAAAAAAAAAAAAGTGTGCAAGCTATTTCATTATTTTACCCTTCCCTTGAATTCCATAGATCCAGAATACTGAGTGCCCACCCGCCTAGCCAGCCAGTGTTGATTATGACTTGACTGTCTTTACTATAAAGTGCCTTTGGAAACTCCTCCTAGTCTCATTTCATATGTTTATATGAGTGAGTACTAGAAGCTTAAACTAAGAGATTTTTCCCTTTATTCTTATCTTCTTTTCTCCTCAGTGCACCCATCCCTTTTTTTCTGTATTTGTTTTAAAATTTACATCTGTTTATGCAGAGCCTGCTACTGTTGTTTTTCATTTTATTTGCTGTCTTGAGCAAATCTGTTTGGACAGATGTGGAGACCAGCTTATCTTAGGTGATTGATCTAAGAATTTGACTAATTGTTGCATATCTTAGGTAGCTTAGGGAACTTGGGGGTCATATTTCACCTATTTTCATTATTTCTTTTGTTTTCTTGTTTAGTATTTACTGCATGGAGCTGAGCTGAGTGCAGCTTTGCAGTAGAAGTAGATGTTCTGTCACTGCTGCAGTAACCTAGGCTATATGGGTTTTATCCTACATAGGATATAACAGCTGGCCAGCTTCCAAAACTTTGGGGTGCCTTCCATTCACTCCAACCATTAGTCAGCACAAACTGAACTAACTAAAAAGACTGGGTTTAGTGCCATGCCCTTCTGAGCTATCCTGCCACCAAGAAATGTGCTCCTTTTTGGGCTTTTAAGGATCAGTCGTCAGCTAATTCTGTTTCATTGCTGGGCAGATAACTTTCCTTTGGAGGAAAATCTTTCCGCATTAATTTTTCTTTGGTTAAACTGTGATCAGATGCTGTCATTTTCATTAATTTTTCAATGAATGGGTTCAAATCTGCCCTCGTATTCAACTCAGCTGCTTTTTACAACTTGTGAAACATTGAAAGTTCTCAAGCTCCTTTCCTACCTGTAATGCATTAGTCCCTTACCATACCACCGATCTTGTTTGCTGCCTTCATGTACGGACAGGGTTGCAGTTAGCACTCGGGCTTTGTTGTATTTGTGAGTAGAAAAAGCTGATTTAGTACATTTTTTCTTTTATCTTCATTCCATAATAGCCCTGTCTTACCCTTTCTACACTTTTTAATGTAACTTTTCATAGGTTCATAGATTAGTACCAGGCTAACTACCTTTGTGAACCATTTTAAGCCTAGCCAATTACCCCATGTGAGAATCAAATCCTGCACCTAGTGTCTGTAAGGTAAACACTTTAACCATTATGCCGACCTCACACCATAATTACTATTGTGGGTATTTTCTTGCCTTTCTTTCCTGTCATGCCCTAGTGGTAGTATCGGTTAGCATTGTTGGTAACTTTTTCCCCTTAATCATTTCCTTATTCCCTTTCTCCCAGAGTGTAGCTTTTGGATATGTTTTATTGGAGCAGCTGAAAAACCATCAGGATTTTAAAAAATGGAAGGCCTGTGGCCACAAGATATCATTGTCAGATGCACGTGATTCATGTGTTCACTGTCTAGGCCTGGCTCATGTGAACATGTCCTGTGATATATGTAAGATGTTTAATCCATGGGCCTTGGTGGACAGGAAAAATATATTTTGAAAGGCTTGCTTCTTTCCACTTCTTCTCAGACAGTACCTGGGGTTCAAACCCCCAAGAAAATAGACAAAATGGCAAAGACACATCTTTCGGACCCTTTCAGATCTTCTGCTCCAAGCTTGGCTGCTGGTTCAGAACTACCACAAAAATTACCGAAACTACTAGATCTAAAGGATCTGAAGTTAAAACACTTGGATCCTGCAGTTTCTGAAACCAAATCTGCATTGTTGGATCCGACCCACTCAGATCTCAAGGAGCTTCCTTGGACCCCGATATGATTCATCTCTGAATCCCATCCCCTCCTGTCTCCCATCCCTGTTCCTAGAGAGATGCCACCATTCCAGGACCTCATCCATTGCATAATCTTCTTTATCCTCTAGAAGTTTGACTGAAGCAGATGTGGACAGGATGATGAAGAAATTTCTCTCAACACAAATACATATGGGGGTTCTCCCAGCTCCTACTCCATCGGGTCCAGAGACCTTCATAAGTACTACTTCACCAAGTTTGTCTCCTTCAATGATCTGACCTTTGGTTTTGGAGCAGTTGGAACCAAGAATCCCAGATCCGTCCATATCGGATCCTAAGTTTGTCTTATCTTTTACTCTGGTACTGTCTCTGAGTGTGTCAGAGTTGGATCCAGGGTGTTAAAGTCAACTTCCAAATTGTCAGAGCCATCTCTGCCCCTCTGAGCCTTGGCCCTTAACAGCTCAGCTCTAACCTGTGCGTCAAGTGGTTTGCCTTCAGATCAGAGGGAGTTGATGGATTGAAAGCATGTCTTCTCATAGCCATTGACTTTTTCATCCCTGGGGCATTCTGCTTTCGAGGTAGTGGAGAGAGTTTTCTCTGCTCCAAGAGAAAGGATGCATCTGCTTTCCTCGGCTTCCACTTCCCAAACCCACTTGTCTTTACATCAAGAGCCTCAGCATCCTACTCCAGAAGGATAGACAGCTCAAAATCTCCAGGATACCATGCAGGGTATATTGATTTTTTCCTATACTTCCCTGGAATACCCTGCTGAAGAAGTTCCTAGGAAGAGAAAGTGTAAAAGGAGGCACTTAGACTCCCCTCAAGACCAACAACCCTTCCCAAGAGGAATTGGCATTCCTGGAAGCCTTTGGGTCTGGCCCATCTACCTCCTGGGTGACTCCACCTGCCAACAATCTCATTGATTTGATATCTCAGTGGACATGGAAGGAACCTGACTCAACTGAGCCAGTCCTCAAAAGACCAGACAAGATTCCCACACTGCCCAAGGATAGGGAGTTTTGGAATAAGGGAGTACCTGGAAATGCTGTCGTCAGCGGCGGCCACAAAGAAGGAACTTGTGGAACAAAGTTCTTCTTTTTAGCCTCCTAACAGGGAGTATAGGATAATGGACAGATTTGGGAAGCATGTGTATGCTTCAGCAACCTTTGCACTTTAATCACTGAACTATTTGGCACACTTTAGTAGACGTCAGAGGGATTTGATTAAAGAAGTCACCAAATCCCTCTCAGGGACTGTTACCTCTGAGGCAAAATGTTCTATTGCCTTACAGCTGGCTACTCTTCAATCCATTTCAAATTCGTCCATGAGGCTGATTTCACATGCAGCTGAGGGTACCTCGGGGGGGGGGGGTTCAGGTATTTCCATTAGGAGGCATGCCTGGATGCACCCGTGTGATTTTGCAGAGCCCTTCAAGTCTTCCTTCATTGATGCTCCTTTTGACGGAAGTTCACTATTTGGCCCCAAGGTTAAAAACACACTGTCCAAGTGTGAGCAGGAAGGTAAAACCCTGTCTACCTTGGATATATGTTTTTGACCCCTCAAAGAACCTTTCCAGGAATCACTAGGGTGGTCAAAAATGTAGTTCAAAAAGTCCCAGGGTCCCTTCCAATATCCATTTGGAGATAGTTCCCCAGAGGCAGAGGCAGAGGGGAGAACTCTAATGGAAGATGCTGTCCACGTGGCAGAGGTGGCCCACAGAACAAAGGATCTAGAGATACTTTCTCTGACAGATCCTACCAGTGCTCCTGAAAGGAGGACTGATTGACTACATCTGGAGGCAGTTGGGGGTCATTATTTGCTGCATCAGAGAGCCTGGCTACAGATTACAAAAAATCCATGGGTGCAGAGGATTATTTCCAGATGTTATATAATTCCTCTTTTCCTTCTTTCTCCCTCTACAATAAACACAATTCCCAGTGCTCCACCCAGTCAGAGGAAAGCAGCAACACCAGAAATAAAAACGCTGCAAGAAAAAGAGTCATCCAAGAGGTCTCCCCAGACCATAAAAAGTTCGGAACTTATTCAAGATTCTTTTTAGTGTCAAAGAAAACAGGACTGAAGACCAATGGTGGATCTCAGCAATCTGAACAAATCAGTTCAGCACACAATGTTCTGAATGGTCATGGTTCAGTCCATTCTGCCATTTTTGCACCTGGGTGACTGGATGTGCTCAATAGATCTTCAGGATGTATACTATCATATCAAAATAAATAAGTAGTCCAGAAGGTACTTATGCTTCCGGCTAGGAGCCAGTTATTATCAGTTAAGAGCTTTGCTCTTTGGTCTGACAACAGCCCCCAGGGTGTTCACAAATGCATGGCAGTGGTAGCAGCTCACTTGAGACTGCAAGGATTCCAGATGTTTCCTTATCTGTATGACTGGCTCAGAACTGCTCTGACCAAGCATCAGTTGATCAAAGCATGAGATCATGTATTGCAGTTATGCTCTCAACTTGGAATTACTATCAATCACAGCAAATCTCAACTAACACCAACTCAGACATTGCAGTTCATAGTGCTTTGTTCAATACGTCTTCCTTGACAGCCTGCCTTCTTCTTCCAAGGGTTCAGATGATATGATTCCAGGTCAAAGAGATTATTCAGAATTCTTCTCTCTCTCTCTCTCTCTCTCTCTGCTTGAATGATCCTTCAAGCACTGAGGTCAATGTCTGCTGCAATAACTCTGGTTCCATTAGCAAGATATCACATGAGACTCCTTCACTGGACACTTGCAACTCAGTGGTCTATTCTCCACCAGTCTTTATCCACCCAGATCACGATAACCCAGACATGCAAAAATTACCTTCTTTGGTGGATTTACTCCAGTCAAGTTCTTCAAGGTCGCCCCATTACTCTTCCTCAATCCAAGGCCATAGTGACCATGGATGCTTTCCGGTGGAGGGGGCACTTGTTGGGAAAGACAGTCCAAGGCACACAGTCTCTCAAATTGGCCAATACACATATTAGTGTCCTAGAAATGAGAGCTGTCCTCCAGGCATTGCAGGCCTTGAAAGACACTTCTCCCCCAGACCATTGAGATTCAGACAGACAATATGTCAGTGGTCTGGTACATCAACAAGCAAGGAGGAACCAAATCTTACCCCCTTTGTTAAGGAGCACTGAGAATGTGGCAATGGGCGAACTCATCCAGTCAATTTCTGATAGTAATGCACATCCTGGGGAAATCCAACATGCTAGCAGACAAGCTGAGCAGGTCTATTCTAATGCCTCACAAGTGGTCCCTCAACAAGAAAGTGGAGGAAAATATTTCCCATCAATGGGGCCAACCTTGCAGTGATCTTTTTGCATCTCCACTCAACAAGTGCAACAGGTTCCTTGCCCTGTTCCCCCCACTGGGGTGTCACCAAGAGATGCTCTTCTCCACAATTGTCCCCCCCAGTCTCCTCTAAACCTTCCTCCCAGTATCTCTAATCCACAAATTTCTTCAGATAGCATCACATTGAAGAGCACAGTCATCCTCATTGGTCCTTATTGTTTTCTGGTGCTTTGGCCTCATCTCCTTTGCCAACCTTGGACTCTGGATACAAATCCTGTCCTCCTGTCTCACCTGAAAGACTTGGCACACCCAGACATTCTAGACCTAAAAGTGACTGCATGGTTTCTCCAATCCCATTGATAGCCAGACAGCCCAGGCTCTCATCTTCTGTCCATCATATTCTCTTATCATCCCGTAAAGCTTCCACTAGAAAACTTTACAAAAACAAATGGAAAAGCTTTGTTTTTTGGGCACAGCAAAAAACTATTGACCCCTTTTCCACACCAATTCCAAAAGTTTTGGAGTTCATTGCTACAGTTTTTAAACAGGGAGCTAGCACCTCAACTTTTAAGCTACAGCTAGCTGGCATTTCTAATTTTCACATAGAAATCAGTAATAATTCATCTATAGCCTCTTCCAAACTTTGTAAGGCTTTTGTAAGGGGCACCTTTCTTCTCAGATCTCCTTTTAAAGTTCCACTCCCCTTTGGAATTTGAGTTAAGTGTTATAATCCTTGACCCAACTCCCCTTTGAACCATTGGCAAAGTATGAACAAAATGTTTAACCTGGAAATCTGTCTTTTTAGTGGCCACTACCTCTGCTAGAAGAGTCTCAGAACTTCAAGCCCTATCTTCTAAGTCTCCTTATCTGATTTTTCATAAGGATATGGTATCTTTAAGAACCAACATATCCTTCCTTCCTAAGGTGATGTCAGAATCCAATATCAATCAAATTATCAACCTCCCGGTCTTCTTTCCAAGTTTCTCAAACAAAGGAGAGTACATCAAACACAAATGTGGTTGCAACTAGGATAAATGATCCATTGAAAAACAAGGCAAACCAAATTTTCACAAACAGCATCCAACAAACCAGCCAACAGCATATGGAGTCACTAATCACAACCCAGTGTCAAAGACCAAAAGACTTTATTCAGGTTAGCACTTTCATGGTGAAACACACCACTTCAGACCATGCTGTTGGTTGGTTCATTGGATGTTTGTGAAAAAAAGGAGAGTACATGTTGCACCTGTTAGATATCCACAGACAGTTATGTTTTTATCTTTATAAAACAAAAGCTTTTGGGAAATGAGATCAATTATCTGTCTCCTTTTCAGAGACAAGAAATGGGCAAATCAGTTACCAAAGTGGCCTTAGCCAAATGGTTAATGGATTGTAATTCCTTTGTTTACAACAAATTGGGATTGTCTTTGCCAAAACCTCTAAAAGCTCATTCCACAAGGTCTATGGCAACTTCATCAGTATTTTTATCCAGATCTTCCCATGGGCGATATTTGTGCAGCTGCAACTTGAGCTAGCCTTCATGCCTTTATTGCTCATTACAAATTAGATCTGGTCTTTAGGGGAAGAGCAGCCTTTGGCTCAGCAGTGCTTAGGAACATCTTTCCTTAGAGTCCTCCCGGGATTGAGGTAGCTGGGGACTGTCTCCAGTCGTTGAGGAATGAATGAAAATGACAACATCAGATAAAGAAGTTATGTACTTACCATAGTGTTTCTTCTGTATTGTTAATTTTCATTCTTCCTCAACTTCCCTCTATTCTACCCTCTACCAATTTAACTTCTGAAGGATCAAAAGATTCTAAAGGAACCAATGTTCTTTATTTGAGCCTCTAGGTACTGGTATAGATAAATTTATTTTATTCACTATAGTCATCAAACAAGATCTGATGTATGGTAGGGGACTAATGCATTATGGGTAGGGGAGGAGCTTGAGAGCTTTCAGTGTTCCACAAGCTGTAAAAAGTGTCTGAGTCAGATCCAAACCCAATTGTTTAGGAAGAATGAAAATGGAGAGCACAGAGGGAATGTTATGGCAAGTACATAACTTCTTTTTTATGAAAAGTAACTACTTTAAAGCTACAGAAAAGACTTTGTATTGACTGCCACTTTACTTTTATGTATTTATAAATAGAAGCACACTTTTTTACTTTTGTGGTAGAAAGTTGTTAAAAATTGTTAAAAAAATACTTTTTCTGTGGAAAACTAAGTTTATTTTACTTTTTTTGTGCTGGGCAAGTGTTTATAGTGCTTTTTATTTTATTTTCTATTGGAAAAACTTGACCATGTGGCAAACATTCAGTCCCTCGATTGGACCTTCTTCCAGCCACAAAAAGAATAAGTTAACTAAGCAGCCTTTGCTATTACAACAGGCTGGTAATTTGCCACAGCTCCAGGTTGTTTTCTGAGACCACTCATCTTTAGTGATGTTTTCTGCAGCTGTTGGGGTCCCCTTTGTAGACAAAGGAGAGACACTTTTCTCCACCAGTCTCACCTAATACTTAGTGCAATATTCGCCATGACTGTAACTTATAGGCCATCTAGGGCAGTAGCAATGCAGTAAAATATCTCTTCCTTCAGTGCAATACATGCAAATTCATAAATTAACCATAGTGCAATACTCTGAGGTCCATAGTGCAATACTCAAATGTTCACAGTGCAATACTCAATGTCTCTTTCTAAACAAGGATCAATGCAATGTCTTAACCAAGTACCTGTGCAATACTAAAGTCTCATGCAAGTAACCACCCCAACAGCGTCCACCAGCAACAGGGGAAGCCACTAGTTCAGGTACATGCCCAGGATCAGGGGTTAAATATTTTAAATGTAACCATTGGGGCCATGTATCATATAGACGTCCACAGAGGCAAGATGTGGAACAAAATGTGGGGTAGCCAGCAAGTGGGAATAACAGATTGCCAGAGGTAAGTTGTCCAGAGACAACAAGGGTACCAAACTACCAGAAGAGGTTATATCTTATCTTAGTGGATGGGAAACAGTCCACTGTTAAGAGAGACACAGCCTCTAACCTAACCATTGTGAAACTTGTAATGGATAAACAGGAGCACTACTTGCTTGGGCAATATACTCCAGTCAGAGCTTTAGGAGGGACCCCATTCCAAATGCCTTTGTCCAGGGTTCCCCTTGATTGAGAGGGTGGAAAAGGAAGCAAGCAAGTAGGTGTGCTTGAGGATACCTCTGCAGATGTCCTGATAGCAAATGATTTTGGTAATGCAGTACCTTGTGTGCATGCAGTTACATGCAGTCAGGCTTGGAGACAGGCATATGGGTCTGGTAGTGTGGGGGAGACCAAGTCAGACACTACACCTGAAGCCAGAGTGGGTGGTGTAGCTATTTCAGGGAGGGAACTACCCTGTAGCAGTGAGCCTGAATGTGAGCCACAGCTGCTGGTAGATGCTGATGTTCCCTTGGACAGAGTGACTGCATGGGTAGAGGTGAGTAGTAGTTCTGAGGCTGACAAGGAGGCACTGCTGTCAGAGGATACCAGGCTTCCTGTGGAGGGGGAACTGGGAAGGGTCACAAAGGTAGAGTTGAGGCATGCTGAGCTCTCAGACCATACATTACAAGGCTTGAGGGAGGTAGCTAGGGAAGCACCTGATTCGCAAGGAAAGGGGGAATCTCTATACTGGAACACAGGATTACTGTATAGAGAGTGGACCCCTGAGTTCCTCTCTGTCAGACACCTCTCACATTGATTCCCACTACCTGTTCCCCAATTGTAATTGGTCTTTTTTTGCACCGTCTTCTTATTTCTCCAACCTCCCTTTGTTCTCAGCTCCATGATCCACCCATAAGACCCGTGGTGTCCTGCCTACTTTGATGTGGACTGATTTGTCAATCACTAGCTGTTTCTTCCTGCCCCATGGCTAGCCCCCCCCCCCACACCCTTTTGCAATAAGGTCCTACTGGTTGCACTTTTCCTGCACCACCTATTGATCTGAGATTTAATTTTGCACACCCCTATTACATCACCAGCACAAAATAAACCTGTAACTGCTTAAGGTGCACTGTTACAAAGAACAAAGTCCAAAGAAAAAAGCAGTGACACTACCACAGATGACTGGCAAACTTGTTAAAATCCAACAAAAAAGATGAACACAAATCTTTTACTGAAAACTTAAGACATAAAACGTGGCAAGACAAAAATGTAAGCCGTTTCAAACAATAAGCACTTTTGGAAATACCTTCTTCAGATTGTGAAGATCTGAATAAGGTATTTCCAAAAGAGCTTATCATTTGAAAGGGATTTTATTTTTGTCTTGCCACATTTTATGTCTCAAGTTTTCAGTAAAAGATTTGTGTTCATCTTTTTTGTTGGATTTTAACAAGTTTGCCAGTCATCTGTGGTGGTGTCACTGCTTTTTTCTTTGGATCCTATTACATCACTCGACTCTCACTCCTACACACTCTACAGGCTGAGACATTTCACCCAATCAGATTTTTTTCCAGGAGATTTTTTTTCCCAATCATATCGGGTTCTGGCTCCTCCAATCTAACCCTCACAGGCCTTTAGAGGTGTTTCATCATACATTAACTTTGTGCATACATCATATTTTGTATATCACGAATCCAACAATAAAAAAAAAATGATTTGGCGTTTGTTTGCACACCCTCTTTACATCACTGGCCTTCTACTCCTAGGCACTCTATAGGCCGAGACATTTCACCCAATCAGATTTTTTCCTGGCAATCTTCCCCCAATCATATTGGGTTCTGGCTATTCTAATCTAACCCTCATGGCCCTTTAGATGTGTTTCATCATAGGTTAACTTAGTGCAAAAATCATATTTTTGCATTTCCTAACGTCAACCAAAAAAAAAAAAATGGTATTTTTCAACCATGTTTTATGACTAATGTGTATACTAGTTGTAATACAATTAAACTCAAGCTCAATTTCTTGAATATGATTTCTTGTAACAGCCTTTGTAAAGGTATCAATAAGCAAAAAGATTTGGATTTTGTAAAAAGTGCTCATCTGCCCTGCTACTTGCTAATAAACAGATTAATAATACGACACAGTGCTCTTACTGTGAATATACTTGGAAGAATTACTCTGACGCTTGGTAATTGAATAAGTTAAAGGTACCTTTTGCTCTTTTTTTTCTCATTCTCTAAAACTACTTAGCTATTTTACATGGCTTGGACTTAGCTTTCTCTGTTTTTTTTGGTTCAATAGGTTTATATGTTAAAGTTAATAATGAATAATTATGAAAGTATGAAGAATGTTTTAACTGCAGTTTCCTCTTGGGATGAAGCATCTGCTTTGTATAGTCTGCTATTTTCTGTTTCTAGGGGCACTACTCATTGTCTGACGTTGTTTGACTGTAGCTACTCTTTCCAGGGCTGTTACCAGTTATATATCACATGGGCCTCTGTTACAGGAGCTTTAAGGTACCATACAGTGAAAACTCTAGCTTGGCTAGGTTTTTCTTGTAGTTTTTACTAATTTGTTTGTCTTTGTGCCCTTTTTACTTGTTGGTTTAGTTGTTATTTGGGATATTTTATTGACAACTTAATGGTTGTTGACATCAGCTGGGTTGAAAGATCCTGTGTTTCTAGAGTATAGCCAAACAGTCTGCTTATGTTGTGCTGACAAGGTGATAAGAAGGCTGAAACATGTATGGTCCACAACTAGTGGCATTTGGTTTTGTTGGCCTGAATTGGTGCTATAAGATGGAAAAAGTCATGGACATTCAGAAGCCATATAACTGAAACCAGTGATGTCCTTAAGGGGCCATTTGCATATATATGATGATAATAGGTTTAAGGTACCACACAGTGAAAACTATAGCTTGGCTAAGTTTTTCTTGTAGCAAAAGCTGAGGGTAATACTACTCAATGCTAGAAGTCTAAATCTCAAAATGCACTCACTCGAGGCACTCCTTAACACTCCTTAAAATGGAGAACATCGATATCCGGGCAGTGACTGAAACCTGGTTCAAGGCTCCAGAGAGCACCCCTGCACTACCAGGCTATAACTCATACCACACTTTTCGGCCATCTAACCTGCACCGGAACACCAAGGGCAGAGGTGTCTCCATATTCATTAAGGATATCCACACCTTCAGGCTAGTTGCTCAGTATAATGCATCCAAGGTTATCCAAGTGCAACTAACTCTGGGCAAAACTGAAATCCAAATTGTAGCTTGTTACAGATCCCCCACCATGCCCCAGGATTCCCACTCCTCTTTTCCTGATATACTTGAAAATATTAGGGTTCAACCAAACACCCTAATAATGGGTGATTTCAACTACACCACCATTAACTGGGAAAACTACTCACGTACCAACTCCTTCGTTCAATGCTTTCTGGAATTCATAAATTCCAATGCCCTGAATAAACTTATCCACACCCCCACCAGCGGCAACAATATCCTAGACCTAGTCATTACCAACATGAGTGACCAGTGTTCCACACCTGAAGTCAACTCCTCGTTGGTCTGATCCGACCATAAGCTAATCATCCTAGATATCCACATCCCGCTCCCAACTCCCCATTAAGGAAACCACGGTAAAAATTTTCTCCAAAGCCAACTTCATGCTTCTTAAGACAGAAGTGGCGAACATCATGACACCCATGCAGATGGACAATACAGTTACGACTGCCGAATCCTACACAAATGCACTCTATAAGCACTTACACGAGTGCATGGATCGTGCTATCCCAAACAGAACCAAAACACTATCCTCCAAAAAAGGAAGCCAATCTGGTGGTCTCCTGCCATAAACAAACTCTACAACAGAAGGAAGAAACTGTTGCAACAGAGAGTAAAATCCTATGAATGGAGGAGCTCCCTGGTCAGCCTCAGTAAGAAGCTGAGCTCCCTTATAAGATCCTCCAAAGCTAGCTACGAAAACAAAATCACCACTGATTCTAAGGACAACCACAAAGCATTCTATAGCTATGTCAAGAATCTCAGTGGCAACACCCAGATCTGCTCTGAGTTACAGCACAACAGCATGAAAATTACAGAACCAACTGATATTGCCAACATCCTGGCAGATAGGATCAGTGCTAACTTTACCCCACCCCCACCCCCTAAAGGGCACATATCTATACAGGAAGAATGCAGAGTCCCTGTAATTACAACTATGCAGGTAAAAGCTGCACTCTCTAAAGCCAAAAACACAGCATCCATGGGGCCGGACAACATTCCAGGCTGCGTTTTACATGAACTTCAGAACAAACCTGCTCCCCAACTAAGCACCATGTTCAATCATAGCTTCACATCAGGCTTTGTGCCCACTGAATGGTGCACAGCAACAGTTATCGCACTCCACAAAGTGGGAGCCACCACTGTTCCTGGGAACTATCGCCTTATTAGCCTAATGAGCCTGGTCTGCAAGGCCATGGAACGTATCATCATGGAACTCATAAACAAAGACATTGGTAACCTCCAAACTCTGGACCCCACCAAGTTCTGGATTGTGAAAGGCAGATCATGCCTCCTGAACCTGATCGACTTCTTTGAGGCAGTCACCAATGCCGTAGATGAGGGTAAGGTGGTTCACACAGACTATCTTGACCTCGCCAAGGCTTTCAACACCATCCCCCATTCTGGAATTATAGCTAAACTCACTAAACAAGGTATAAATCCCTACGTCACAAGATGGGTTGACAACTGGCTCACTGACAGAACCCACGCTGTAAAAGTTGTAGATTCCAAATCTGACTTCAAACCAGTGACAAGTGGAGTACCACAGGGTTCATTCCTGGGACCTCTCCTGTTTCGTATATACTTCTCTGAAGTACAGGCTAACACAGAAGGCCTTGTGCTAATGAAGTTCGCAGATGACTGCAAACTAGGAGCCATAGTCGAGTCCCCAAATTATGTGGATATCCTACAGAAGGGCCTCACTGAGACAGATGCCCGGTGTCAGAGCCATGGTCTCAAGCTCAGTGCCAAAAAGTGCATTGTCATCCCCTTTGGTAAAAACTCTGTACCCATGAACTACCACATAGGCAGCAGTCTACTTAATGCTGAATGTGTGATAAGAGACCTTGGGACCCAGGTGGACTATAATCCTTCTACATGGCAGACCTCATCACAAAAAGGTCCTCATCCAGGAAAAAAGAGGTCATTGTTCCCCTCTACTCAACACTCATTAGACCCATTATAGAGTACAACGCCCCTTTTGGAATGTACCTCACAAGACATCTGCAGCAGCTGGAAAGGCCACAGAAGTACCTCACAAAGAGGATTACTGGTCTCAAACAGATACCCTACACTGACCGTCTCAAAAAACTCCAGCTTTACACCATAGCATATTGCCTACTCTGAGGTGATCTCTGCCTAACATATAAAGCTATGTCAAACCCAGAGCTGTTGGACATGCTACACCTAAAGAAATCCAAATCCCTCTGAGTTACATGCTCTAGGGACCTAAACCTTGTCACCACAATAAACAGGACATGCTGGAGGGATAGATTCCTGTCCCAGAGACTTTCCATACTCTGGAACAAGCTACCCATCTATGTCAAGCAAAGTTCCTCATTAGCACTCTTCAAGAAATCTTGATGAATGGATGGGAAATAGGAACTACACCCTAGGAATCTCTTCTGTGGCTTTGCTCGACAGGGGCACAGGAAAATAACTTTCTTGGGTGGTGTAAGCCAGGGAACCTTGTTGGCTAGGCTTACTTAGGCCCCTGGGCCAATAGCTTAGTACCTACCTATGAACCTATGGTTTGTCTGTGTGCACTTTTTACTTTTTGGTTTAGGGCTGTTAACACTGGTACTATGTTGAGATTTGCTTGGCTGTGTTCTCAGAACCTCCCAAAAGATGTTAAAAATTACATTTTGAATTCTTCTTTGTATAGAGATTTAGTGTTTTGACCCTCTCCTACAGAGGTTATCAAAAACTGTGCTGAGAAAGGTAAGCTACTGTAAACTCCCTGTTATCTGGGACTTAAGCAACCGGCACTCTCAAGCAACTGGTATTTGATTGGCTCGTATGCCAGCATACGAGCCAATCAAAAATCTCAAAGTGAAGGCACTTATTCTCAATGTGGAACAGTTCCATACTGAGTAGAATTGTCTTCAGTTTGCAATTTTTGAGTGGTTCACATGCCGGCATACGAGCCAATCAAAAATCCCAAAGGGAAGCCTCTTCTGTTTAATGCAGAACAGCCTGCTCTGTGGAATAGAAGATGCTTTGTTTTGTCATTTTTGATTGACTTGCATGCCGGCATACATGCCCATCAAAAATTGCAAAGCAGAACCTCTTCTGTTCAGTGTGGAACAGTGGGCCTGCTGTTTCGCATTAAACAGAAGAGGCTCCACTTCACGATTTTTTGATTGTCTCTTATGCCGGTATACGAGCCAATCAAAATTGCAAAGTATATCTCAAGCAATCAGCACATACACTTAACTGGCATCTACTAATCCCCATGGATGCCTGTTATGTGAGACTTGTCTGTAATTCAGGGAGTCTCTCAGATTTTATAGTTCTTCTTCTCTAAATTTTCCGAAGGATTTTCTGCTCCCTCGTCCCATTTTGGCAAGAAACAAAATAAACAGTCTCAGCAGAATTCTGATAAGCAGACATTTAAAAAGCAATAGCAGGGAGGTTCCAAAAAGTAATCTGGAACCCCCTAGAACAAATACAGTCAAATAAGATAGAATGACTATATAGGGGGCCTTGTCCCTCTTCCCCTTGCACCTTGGCAGTCCTTTACTCCTTCCAGTCTGAATCACCATTTATCTCTTTGGCAACCGATTGTTTCAGACAAGTGGGTTCATAGGTTCATACTAGGCTATCTGCCCTAGGGCATTTATAAGCCTAGCCAGAGTTGTGTGGCTTTCACCACCCCTTAGGTTGAAGAATACTATACCCATTAGTTTGCCGTGCCTCTGTCCAGCAGTGATACAGAGATGATCCCCGGGGTAAACCTACGATCTCCCATCCACTGGTCAAGATTCCTCTTGAACAGAGCCAGCGAGATGCTCTGTCTCACATGGACCGGGATTCTGTTCCACAGCATAGGGAGTCTCTGGGTGATGAATCTGTCCCTCCAGCACGTCCTATTTATATCCATGTTGAGGTTTAAGTCTCTTGCTCTTGTGGCTCTGGCGGATTTGGATTTTTTGAGGTGGAGCATATCCATTAATTCCGGGTTGGACATGGCCTTGTATGTCAGGCACAGGTCACCTCTGAGCAGACGGTATGCGACTGAATAGAGCTGGAGTTTCTTCAGTCAGGCAGCATATGGCATATTTTTGAGCCCCTTTATCCTTTTGGTGAGGACCTTTTGAGGTCTTTCCAATTGCTGCAGGTGTCGGGTAAGATACATTCCGAATAGGGTATTGTACTCAATCATTGGTCTGATAAGTGAAGAGTACAGGGGAACAATGACCTCCCTTGATCTGAATGTGAATCCCTTCATAATCAGGTGGGCAATGTAGAAGGTCCTCCTAACCACTTTGGCAATGTGAGTGTCAAAAGAAAGGTTACTGTCAACTTGGGTCCCCAGGTCCCTGATAACCTCTTCTGTGCTTAATGGATTGCCACCTATGTGGTAACTTGGGGTTACCTTGTTTTTACCAAAGGGTATGACTATACATTTTTGGCTTAGCTTAAGGCCATGGCTCTGGCACCAGTTATCCATTTCTATGAGACCTCTCTGAAGGATATCTGTGTCTGATGGATTTTCAACTATGGCGCCCAGTTTGCAGTCATCTGCAAACTTTGTCAGCCACACTCCTCCTATGTTTGCCTGCACTTCTGAAAAGTAGATGCCGAACAAGAGGGGGCCCAGGACTGAGCCCTGTGGGACACCACTTGTGACCGGCTTGGAGTCTGACATGGCACCAGCAACTCTAACCTTGTGGGTTCTGTCCTTGAGCCAGTTTGCAACCCATCTTGTGACATATGGGTTTACATTTAAGCTGGTGAGCTTTTCTATGATACCCGAGTGGGGTATTGTGTCGAAAGCTTTTGCAAGGTCAAGGTAGGCTGTGTGAACTGCCTTACCCTCATCAATGGCCTTGGTGACTGTTTCAAAAGGATCCAATGTCTGTAGGTCCCCTATGTCTTTATTTATGAGTTCCATTATGATCCTCTCCATAGCTTTGCAGACCAGGCTTGTTAAGCTTATGGGGCGTAATTACCAGGGTCCGTAGAAGCACCGCCTTTGTGGAGTGGGACCACAGTTGCCATACGCCACTCTTTGGGTACATATCCTGTGGTAAGGCTAAGATTAAACAGCAGCCTTATGTGTGGGTTTAGTTCCTCATTGAGTTCGTGTAGCACACAGCCGGGGACACCATCCGGTCCCATTGATGCTGTGTTTTTAGCTTTAGAGAGAGCAGCTCTCACCTGGGCATTTGAGATGATTGGGAGGCTACACTCTGCTGGGATAGATATTTCTCCTTTTGGGGGGGAGGGAGGGGAGACATTTTCACTGAACCTGTCTGCCAGTATGTTTGCAATGTCTGTGGGTTCAGTGATTTTAAGGGTCTTAAGCTGATTCAACTTGGGTATAGATGGCAGTGGGAGGAAATTCCTCCTTTCTGTGGGATTCCTCCTTATCCACCAAACCAAACTCTTCTCTTCCCTCCTTTTCTACATCACATGCTGTCTTAGGGCGTAATAGGAGCAGTTTTTCTTTCCCAGGTGGGAATAGACCAGTACTGGATCTTTTTTGTTGAATCAATTTGTAATAGTGCCCAAGTTCAAAATGCTAACACTTTATAACTTGTTACCTCTTCTCACTCATTTGAGTTTGCTAGTAACCTTTGATTTAAAAGGTGCATATCATCAAATTCCTATTCATTCAGGTTTCGGGTTTTTCTTGAAGTTTTGTATGTCTGGATCACATTATCAGTTCTCTGCCTTACCCTTTGGAATTTTCACTGCTCCAAGATTGCTCACAAAGTGTATAACTCATTTCATAGCCCATTGCAATCAGCAGGGCATCCACATTTTCCACAGTTAGATGACTTGCTTATCTTTGCAGAGTCTTTTTCAAAGTGTTAGGAATCTCTCACTTGGGCAAGAGATCAGGTGCACATGCTGTGATTTCAAGAGAATATTCAAAAATATTTTTGGCTCAGTCACACAGGATTGTGTTTCTGTGGTGCCTGCTAGACACCTCAGTACAAAGAGCTTTTCTTAGGAAAAAGATCTGTATTTAGAAATATTCTTAGGGTTTTTCCAGTAAGACTTCAGTCACTGTGAGGGAATATATCAGGATGCTGAGTCTTATAGCATCCATGATTCTCATGATATCTCTTGCAAGACTTTACATAAGAAAGCTACAATGGCATCTGAGGTCTCTTTGATCCTAGCACCAACACCCATTGTCTTTACAAATTCCACTTCAGTGCCTTGTGAAAAGGGAAGTCACTTGGTGGAGACATCAAATATCCCTGAATACAGGTCTGACCTTCTCCCATCCCATTCCAAAACAGTCAGTTGCAACACATACCTCAGACTTTGCCTGGGGAGTAGTGTCAAGGAAAATAAAAGTGTATGGTCTCTAGGCCAAGAATGCAGACAAAAGCACATAAACATAAAAGAGATGCTACCTCTTACAAAGGGTCTTAACTGTCTGAATTATCTGTGATTTCCAGGACCTCTTCAAGTAGTTACAGACAATATCACAGTGATTTGGTACATAAGCAAGTCCAGGGAACAAGATCTTACCTCCTTTGCAGACTAGTCATGTTAACATGGGAAATAGCTTTACAGCACAGTTTCAGTTTACAAGTGTCTTACATTTTGTCAGAGCAACATTTTATGGCAGACAAGCTGAACAGGACAAAGGCAGACCCTCACAAATGGAAACTAATTTAGGGCAAGATTTGATCCATCGTGGGAACTCCCCAGGTTGAACTTTCTACCTCTTCTCTAATCAATCAGCTGGCAAAATTTTGTTCCAGGACTACATGCAAGAAGGCCTAAAAGACATATGCCTTTTGTTTTCCATGGACAGTATTTTTTCTGTATGCTGTTCCACCCTTTCCACTTCCCATATCTAGGATACTTATGAAGATTCATAAGGAATCTCCAAAGATCATAGTGGTGACTTACTTTTGGTCCAGGAAACAGTGGTTCTTCTTTCTTTTGGAATTGGCAAGATGGAAGTACCACAAGCTTCCTCACAGAATGGATTAACTCACACAGGAATATGGTGTGTTTGATACATCCTCACCCCCAACAACTGCAAATGAGTGCCTGGATGATAGGGTCTTAATCCCTTTAAGGCTCCAATTTTTTGAGGACATACAGCAGGTATGAATAGAGGCAAGAAAGACTGCTACTAGGAAATCATACATAAACAGATGGAAAAGATTTTCTGGTTGGTGCCAACTAAACAACTGCTTCAGGCTCACTGAAAATTATCTTCTGCTTAATCCAGAGGACTGCATCAGAGGTGTAAACACTTAATCAGCAGGATGCATCCCCCTCTAAGCCATTTGTATGCAGTGAGCAGAGCACTGTGTTACCCCACCCTCATCTGTGCAACATCCACGTACTGCAATACACAAAACTGTCTGATGCTGATTGCTATTAAAAAATTCTACTCAAGCCTCCTAGAACTCCTAAGACTAGATTTCACCCTAGACCCTCTAACCCACCTCCTGCTTGCTAACCAGTATTAACAGCTTTTAAACAACATATAGCTCACTGTGATACTACAGGAAACACAACCACAAAAAAAGGGGCCACACAACTAGAATGCAGAAGCACTTAAGGCAATGAGACTAGGGCAGTTCACCTGGCAACATCCTGGTTATTTTTGACTCCATAGTTAGACACACAGATGTCCCACTTACCAAGTTGAGCAAAGACAGAGTAACAACTGCCTGTCAGGTGCCAGGATCCACAGTGTCACTCTGGCCTTCAAGTCCCTTCACCCCAGGTAAAACATCACCTGGCCATTGCTCACATGGAAGTGAATAAATTGAGATGCACCCCTTTGGATCATATGAAAAAGGACATGATTGAGCTCTCAAAGTATGCATCTCAAATGGGCGTGAAACTAGTATTGAGCATTATCCTACCACTGTCAGCAGTGGTGCCTCAATAGAAACACCTGCATCTCTGGCTTCCGTATGTTGGCTAAGACTTTTTCATCCACTATAGTTCATTTGTTAGGCAATGACATTCTCCTCAAATTACCTAAATAGCCAACCACAATCAAATATATAAAGACAGCATTGTTCAATGCTAGAAAAATTAACAAAAATTACATTCTTTAGGGACACACCTAATCCTCAAGAATATTGAAATATGCATAGTTACTGAAACATGTTTTCAGAACAGTGAAATAGTACAGCTGTGTAAGAACTCACCATAACTGTAGATGTCCTATTTTTCACTGTTTCAGTATTCCTTACTAAAGGAATATCCTACCGAGGATAGCTGTATGTTGGCTAGCATGCCAAAGCCTTAGGCCTTTTCAAGCACCATACATCAGATGTATGTTCTACATCCATAACATAAGATTCATAAGGGCTGTACAATTGCCTAATCTTCACAAATGAATCACCCCTGGAAAACCAAAGCAACCCAGGAAGAACAGAAAAGTAGAACATGCTGATCTAGAAGTGGGAGAACGAAAACAAAAATAAGAAAGGGGAAGGAGGGAGGGAGTGAAGAAATACTGTAACAGTGAAAAGTATGACCAACTATTATGGTAAGTTCTTACACAACTGTACTTTATCCTTCCTTATCACTGTTGCAGTATTCCTTAATAAAGAGAGAGTCCAGCAGCTACTGTAGAGGATGGGAGGAGGAAGCAGTCGAAGAATCATCCAGAAAACATAAAAGATGTCTCTGGCCTTAGGCACTTCATTTAAATTATACTGGTTAATAAAAGTATATACAGAAGACAAGGTAGCAGGTTTTAAAATGGACCCTTGAAAAAAGTACCAGAAGAGGACACCACCCTGGTAGAATGAGCATGAACTGAAGAATAAACCTGCTTACCATGAAAAGAACAACAAAATAAAATGGTCTTAGAAATAGAGGAGATGGTTTGCTCAGAAATAACTAAACCCTAATTTCTTCGCATGAAAGGAAACAAAAAGCTGCTCAGGCCTCCTAAAATCTTTAGTTTTATTCAGATAGTATATGAACTGTCTGTGCAAATCTAAATTATGTGCAATCCTGTCACCAGAATTCTGAGGTGAACAGAAAAGGAAGGAAAAGGAATTCCCTAATTTAAGGACAAATCATTGACCACCTTGGGTGTAAAGGAAGAAGTGGTACAGAGAGAAAGTCTGTCTCTGTGAGCCATAGAGCCTGGAGTTCAGAGAGACTCTTGACAGAAGTAAGAGCCTCCAATAGAATAGTGTCCCAAGTACAGAACTGCAAGGTAGATGAAGCTACATGTTCAAAATGAGTGAGAGTAGATTTTTCCAGAACAAAATTAAGGTCCCAAGAAGGCTGAATGGATATTCTTGGAGTCTAATATGTAGGATGCCTTTTAAAAATTGATGTTATGTTATCCTATCTCGCCTTCCTTCTTGCTGGTTGGGTTCAGAACCAAGAAACGGTTCTGACTCAGCCATATACTAATGCTCGGGAGCTCTCACTGGCTCGAGGCTACCCTATATACCATGATGCCTAGCGGTTGTTCCCCAGATCTTGTTTGTCACTTGCAGCTTCGGGATTGCTCTTTGCTGGCTCAGGCTAAGTGACTTTCTTTTGTGCGATATATATATTGCTATTTGTAATACGTTTCTAACTGTCTTTAGTTCACTTTACCTAACGTAGCACCTTCCTGTAAGTCTCCTTCCTACTTTCTTTTTCTTATTGACTTATTTTCCCCTTTTTCTTTCACTGAGGCCTACTACTACTGGCGCTACCGGAGGTATCCATTTTAGTTAGATGATTACCGCCACTATCTCTTCAGCCCATTTAAGTTAGAGGGCCCTTTTTTTCTCCTTCCCTTTTTGCTGTTTTTAGTTAGAGGCATCTCCTCAGTTAGAGTGCATCGTTTAAGTTAGAAAGCCTCCTCTAACTTTGTTCTTGACCCCTTTTTTCTAACCTCTTTTTATAACCTCTCAAAAAAATTGATAATAATAATAATAATAATATAGCTTCATACCTTACCTTATTGTGAAGTTGTGTTTTTTGCTAGCGAACAAATTGTTTTTTCTTGAACTTTAGTTGGTGATTGTTTTTAGTCAGGATGTCAAAACAGTCAAGATTTAAGAAGTGTGACTCGTGCACACAAAAAATGTCTATTACTGATGGTCACACCAGCTGAGTATACTTTCTAGGAACTGTCCACCTGCAGGATTCCTGTTCGATCTGTTAAGGGTTCAGTTCCAGGGTCCAGCAGGAGCAGAGAAACAAGCTTATTCTCAGGGGTTTATTAAAGGGACCCTGTGATACAGCACCCAAGGGCAGTCAGGTCTCAAAATCTGCAGATAAACCTCCAAAAACTTCTTTGGCTCCAGGTTTGGAGTGTCGAAGAGACATGATAAGCCAATTCTTTCAGACCTGACACCTAGTGGTTCCAACAGAGACAAGCCTACTTAGGCTCCACTTGTGCCTTCGGAGCCATCAAGTAGTCAGAAAAGGAGCAGGTCACCATCATTGGAGCCGATTCAGTCGGTGTAGCAGTCTCCTTTACTTCAGTCGGTGGCTGGTAGCCACCAGTCTTCCCATTCCTCTTGTTCCTCTCTGAGCCTTTTGGACGATGATGTGGACCAAGTGGTTAGAAAGTTGCTTCGCACACCGGCCTTGGCAAAAATTCTCTCTAGCCCAGCACAGAAAGCCATGGAGCTGACTCCAATAGTGTCTTTACCTTCGGTTTCTCCTCCAACTCGGTTGAGTTCGGAGCCAGAGTGTCTGGAAGTCCTTATGGTGGAACCTTTGGTTCTGAAGTCCATTCCAGAAGTTTCAGTGCCGATTTCAGCTCTGACCACTTTGATGCCATCATCTATCTAGGGGTCTGGGGGCCGAGACTCTCTCGTCAGCTCTGGGGGGGGGTGAGTCGAACTGGACCCTTGTCGGATTCGGCTCTTCCACTCGGAGCTTCGGTGAAGGTCAGTTCAGCTCCCACATCTGCCTCGGAGCCCTTGTCCTTGAATCAGAGGAGTTCTCCTGGCTCCTTGGAGTGGGAGTCTCTCTTGGCTCCAGATTGGGGTGCCTTCGGGGTGATGAGGAGTGTACTTTCCTCTTGAGACTGCTGCATCCTTGGCTACAGCCAGTATTCCCCCAAGGGCCCAGTGTCAACTTCTATATCACTCCTCCAACCCCTGCATAGAGAACCAATGCCCCAGGATGCCCCAATGGGTGAAAACCCCTCTTCCAAAACATCTCCGGAGCATCCCTCCAGAAGAGATCTCTTGGAAGCAAAGGTGTAAGAGGAAACACAAACTCCCCTGAGTCTGTCATGTCTGATACCGACTTAGAGGAATTGGAAGGGTCCCCACGGTCACCCTCTGAGGATGTCTCATTTTCAGACATCTTAGAGATCCTGAAACAGAGAGGTGGCTGGGAAGCCCTTTTCCCTTCTGAGTATGAGTCGGTATACCTGGAGGCATATGGTTCTCAACCCTCCAACTCTTGGGTGTCTCTGCCTTTTGACCAACTGCTGGTGTAGTCAGTCGGAAGGAGTGGGGCTCTGCAGAGTCTGTGAAGCCAGTTCCGAGGATGCCAAACAAATTTATCACAGCCCCGGAGGACAAACAGTTTCTAACAAAAGGAGTCCTGGTAGATGCTATGGTGATGGCAGCAGTCACCAAGAAGGAACTAGCTGAAACCTCTGCATCTCTCCATCCGCCAAATAAGGAATCTCGTATGATGGACAGATACAGGAAGCATATGTTTTCTTCAGCAGTCTTTGCCCTTAGGTCACTGAACTACCTATCCCATTTCACTCATTTGCAGAGGGATCTCCTTAAGGAGTTAGGAGATACCCTACAAGGTGGCACAGCTCTAGGGCTATATGACAAGATTAACTCTCAGCTTGTGATCTTAACCTCTATTACTAACTCCTCCATGCGCCCCATCTCCTATGTGCCTGATGGAGCGAGTAGGGCAGCAGGTACAAGAACAGCTCTGAGGAGACATTCCTGGATGCATCCTTGTGACTTTGCAGAATCCTTCAAGTCTTCCTTTATTGATGTCCCTTTTGACGACTTGTCCCTGTTTGGGCCAAAAGTGATGGAGACCCTAACCAGGAGTGAGCAGGATGGCAAGACTATCTGCTGTGGGAGTATGTTTTTCTTCCCCAACAAGTCCTTATCCTAAGGACCAGAAGAGTGGGAAAATGTGGTTCTGGAAATCCAAGAGAGTCTTGCCCTACACTCGTGGTGAATTTTCCCACGGGGCAGAGGGGGAAATAACAATGGAAAACACCACCCACATGGCAGAGGGGGTCCACAGAACCAGGGAGACAGAGATACGTTCTTGGGTCACACCTTCCAGCACTCCTGAGAGGAGGCCCGCCTGTCTTATTCTGGAGGCAGTTGGGGAAAGATTATCACTGTACCCAAAAGCCTGGCTTGACTAAAGACCAATGGGTATAGTCCATCATATCCAGAGGATACAAAATTCCTCTCCCCCATCCACCCTTTCTGTCAAAGTCCGTCCCAGACATCCCACCCAGTCAAAGGGATCAAGCAACCCTAGAGATTCAAAGGTTGCTAGGAAAAAGAGCCATCTAAGAAGTCCCCGCAGACCAAGTTGGATCTGCAATTTACTCAAGGTTCTTCTTAGTTCCAAAAAAGACAGGGGACTGGAGGTCAATTCTAGATCTCAGCAGACTAAACAAGTCGATCAAGAAAACAAAGTTCTGGATGGTAACACTGCAGTCTATACTCCCTTTTTTGGATTAAGACAATTGGATGTGTTCAACAGATCCTCAGGATGCGTACTACCATATCAAGATGGACAGGTGATCCAGAAGATATCTACACTTCTGGCTGGGAGACAGTCATTACTAATTCAGAGCTCTGCCTTTTGGAGTGTTTGCCAAGTGCATGGCAGTAGTTATGGCTCACCTGAGGCATCAAGGATTCCGGGTGTTTCCATACTTAGATGACTGGCTCTTGACCGCCACCACTGAGCATCTACTAACCAGGACAAGAGACTCCACCATTCATCTCTGCTCACAGCTGGGTATTACTGTAAACTTAGAAAAATCTGCCTTGTTGCCATCTCAGCATATTACCTTTATAGGGGCAGACGTAGATACAAGAAACATGGTGGCAAAACTGCCTCATGAAAGAATACAGACGCTACACCACCAAGTGTCCATACTTATCAAGAAGAAAAAAGCGCAAGCCAAATTTGTCCTCAAAGTCCTAGGTTCAATGGCAGTGACAATCACATTAGTTCCATTGGCACGTCTACACATGAGGATATTGCAGTACCTTCTCTTTGCCCAGTGGTCAATGCAGGAGTTGCCTATGTCTCACAAAATTCTCATCATGAATGCCTGCAAGAAGGATCTACAATGGTGCTCAATTCTGACCAGGTAACAATAGGCAGGCCATTCGTACTTTCCCACCCGGTAGCCACAGTGACCATGGACATTCCCCAGATGGGGGGGGGCATTATCTGGGACAGACAGTCCAAGGGACTTGGCAGGAATAAGTACCACTTGCACATAAATATCCTAGAGATGAGGGCCACGCTTCTAGCGGGGTCTATGTCATATAATCGAACTTCCAAAATTTCAAACACCATATGTTCGAATTTGGAAGTTCGAAATATGACAACAATGAAACCTCAGAACAGCAATTTTTTTCCCAGAGAAAAAATTCGCTGTTCCGAAAAACACACACACAACACAAGCACACAGAAAACCTAATAAACCTACACTAGACCTTACATACACAACTATGCACTAACCTTAACCCAATCCCTAACCCTAAGGTCCGTCACTATTGCACATTTACCTTACCTGCGCCCTAACCCTAAAGTCCACCACTATCACACATTTACCTTACCCGCTCCCTAACCCTAAAGTCCGTCACTATCACACACTTACCTTACCCGTGCCCTAACCCTAAAGTCCGTCACTATCACACACTTACCTTACCCGTGCCCTAACCCTAATGTCCGTCACTTTTACACACTTACCTTACTCGCACCCTAACCTCAATGTCCGTCACACTCACACACTTACCTTAACCCGATCCGTAACCTTTTCACCACAGTACAGAAAATGTCAAAGCCGCGGAAACAGCCAACTGAATTCTTTCCCTTGGAAAGAATTTGAATTTCAGCGGCTTCGACGTTTCTATTTTTTTAACTTTCCCATTCAATCTTCCAACACTCGACATTTAGGATGGTCAATTAAATAACAGGTACCCTTCTGGCGTTGCAAGCATTCAACAGCTCTCTACCGATAGATACTATTGCAATTCAGACAGACAATATGTCAGTGGTGTATACATCAACAAGCAAGGGGGAACCAATCCTACACCCTATGTCAGGAGGCTCAGAGGGCATGGCATTGGACAATTTCTTCTCAACGCTTTCTGACTGCAATGCACATCCCTGGGAAATCCAAAGTAATAGCAGAAGACAGGTTAAGCAGGGCAATCCTTATGCCTCATGAGTGGTCCCTGAATCAAAAGATTGCTAACAAAATTTTTTGCAAGTGGGGCCAGCCTTGCTTTGATCTATTTGCCATGTCCATCAACACCAAATGAAGCAGCTACTTTGCACAAGTCTCTGGGGGAGTCATCAAGGGATGCATTTCTGCACGACTGGCCCCCAGGACTTCTGTATGCCTTTCCCCCATTTACTTTAATACCCAAGGTTCTCCAGAAAGCCAAGTTGTTGAGTTGCAAGCTAATTCTCATTGCTCCTTACTGGCCTTGCCAAATATGGTTTCCCTTCCTGTAGCCCCATCTTCTGGAAGAGCCCTGGATCCTGGACCCTTTGCTGAATCTCAAGGGACACTCCACCCCTCTCTTCAAAATCTTAAGCTGGCAGCTCAGTTACTCCACTTCCAGTCTTAACCAGGCTTCCTAATCCATCTCCGGCAGTAAGGCACATTTTTGTTTCATCGCACAAGAGTACAACTTGGAAACTTTATGCAAATAAATGGAAGAGGTTCTCTTTTTGGGCAAACAGAAACAACATAGATCCCATTACAGCTCCTATATCTGCGATTCTAGAATTCTTAACAGAAATTTTTTATCAGGGTGCAGCAGCAGCCACAGTAAGAGTGCAACTAGCTGCTATTTCAAATTATCACGTGGGAGACATGGGATTGAATATCATGCTCCATAGATTATGCAAAGCCTTTCTCAGGGGTAACTTTCTTCTCAGGCCACCCTTAAGAGAACCTCCACCTCCGTGAGACATCAATTTGATACTGTCGGCCTTGACTCCCCCCCTCTTTGAACCAGCCTCCTCGTGTTCACTAAAATTCTTATCGTGGAAGGCAGTCTTTTTAACAGGAATTACCTCAGCTAGAAGAGTTTCAGAACTGCAAGCTCTGTCTACCCGTCCTCCCTATTTGATCTTTCATAAATACAGAGTGTCCTTCAGGACGAATCCCTCCTTTTTACCAAAAGTTTGTTCTGAGGCCAATTTTAACCAGTCTATTGAGTTACCTGTATTCTTCCCTAATCATGGCAACAAGGCAGAATGCAAACTTCACCAGTTGGATGTGCATAGGCAACTATGTTTTTACTTACATAGGACCAAAGAATTTCAAAAATCCGATCAACTCTGTTTCATTTTCAAAAAACAGGAAAGGTGTTTCAGTTTCAAAAGTCATCTTATCAAAATGGCTCACAGATGCCATCACCTATGTCTATAACTTGCATAACAAACAGTTGCCAGGAAAAGTAAGAGGGCTTTCAACTAGGGCCATGGCTACTTCTACTGCCTTCCAAGCTAAAGTTCCTTTAGACTCAATTTGTGCGGCTGCTACATGGGTCAACCCTGATACCTTTATCACTCATTACAAAGCAGATGTGGCCTCTCAGAACAGGGCTTCCTTCAGATCCACAGTTCTGAAGAGTTTATTCCCTTGAGCCACTCAAGAAGAAGGTGCTGGGGACGCTGTCCCAACTAGCAAGAAGGAAGGCGAGATAGGACAACATAACATAAAGAAGTTATGCACACGCCATAACTTTCCATGTTTGTTGCCCATAATCTTGTCTTCATTCTTGCAACCCACCCTCCTTTCCCCTTTCCTAGAGGATCGAGAGGAATGTATAAATTGGCTATAGGTACCTGACTCTCTTCTCACCTGTTTCAGAGTAGGGGCAGCGCATCTATCACAGTTTGTTCTTTTGCATGAGTTGATATAGTCTAGTGTTTAGTTTCTCAAATGAGACCTGGGAAACAATCGCTAGTCATCATGGTATATAGGATAGCCTTGAGCCAGTGAGAGCTCTTGAGCTTTAGTATACGGCCGAATTGGAACCGATGCTCTAGTCTGAACCCAACCTGCAAGAATGAAGTCGGGATCATGGACAACAAACATGGAATGTTATGGTGAGTACATAACTTCTTTTTTAACTTCAGATCTAGAGGAAATTGCCAGATCCAAAGGTATGCAAGCAGAAATGGCTGACAAATGAGCTTTTGCAGATGAATATGTCAGCCAAGAATTGAGCAACTCACACAAATCTGCAAGACTTGTAGGAATACCCAATAAGAGGGTCCTGTTCATGACTGTGACACCAAGGAGAAAATCGTTTCCATTTAGCAAATTAGAATATGTTCATCATATTGATCACTGCTGCTAAGCTACATAGATTATATTCTTCATACAATATAGCAACCAACCAGTTTCCAAAGCTTCAGGACACCTTCCACTCATCAAAGCCATTGGTTGGCTGACTGACTAAAGGAACAGGTTTGAAAGCAAAGCCCTTTAGACCTTTCCTGCTGCCAAAGAGTATGCATCGCTGAGGTTTTTGAGGATTGATGGTTGGATTGTGCTTTTCTTTTGCTGAGCAGATAAGATTCCTTTGAGGAAAACACTAAAAAAAATGTGTTTATTAAGAGAGTAATTTCTTGGTTAGAAATTTGCATTTTGATGGACTGTCACAATACTGTATTGTACTTTAAAATGCAAGCACACTTTTTTCCTGTCAGCCAAAGGCTGTTTAAAGTAATTGAAAACCATTTTTTTTCTCCGAAGAAATCGTGTTATTTTATTTTCTGGGGCTGGAAAAGTGTTGTAAGGTGCTTTTTA
This sequence comes from Protopterus annectens, assembly GCF_019279795.1. NCBI lineage: Eukaryota > Metazoa > Chordata > Ceratodontiformes > Protopteridae > Protopterus > Protopterus annectens. The sequence continues at coordinate 1,807,257,375 of NC_056732.1, forward strand.
CTAAGTTTTTTGTGAGAAAAAAGTGACTTTTAAAGACTTTAAATTGTTACCAGCTTTTGCTGCTTATTTTACCTGGGAAAGAGGCAATATTTTTGGCTGACCATGGAACAAGCTACTCGTCACACTTTCAGCCCTTCTTCCAGCCACAAAAAGAAAAAATTAAGCAAACAGCAGACTAGCAGTTTGTTTCAGCCACATGTGAGTGACTCTGCTGTGGCTATTACATTGTTACTCACATTACTTATATTTTACTTCAGATCCCATTTGCTGTAGCAACTACTGCCTGTATGGACAAGGAGTTAGCCATGTCCTCTGTAGCTGTTAGGGTCCCGTCAGTAGGCAAGGGAAAGACATTCTTGACAGTCCTAGAAGAGGGAACAGGGAACACTTCCCTGTTTTGTCAGAATGTTGTGCCTATCCCTGGGGAAGCTGCTGCCACTAATAACACTATTTGCCACATGTTTCTTGTTAAAAACAAACAGAAAACTGAACGTATCTACTCCTTCACAAATTTCCTTGGACAGGAATCATTTACTGGATCTGGCTCTGTGTTTATTTCAGGTTACTGGTCCTTCTTATAAGGTAGTTTCTGGTAAAAGAAAGTGATACATCTTTTCCCGAAGAGATTCAAGATTTGGAAAATGAACAGGAAGATGAAGGGATGGATGCAGGGTTTTCTCCTCATATTTCTGATTCAGACTCAGAGGAGAGCTCTGTTTCTGATTCTTCCTGTGGGGGGGGTCTCTTTCTGTGAGACTATTTCCAGAACGTTCCATTGTTTACAGTGGGAGAGCACTGAGGTTTCTCGGTCTCTCAAAAAAGGGTTCCTATTACGTAATCGAATGCTCAGAACTTCAAAACGGCAGCATTTTGAAGATCATATTGTGTGATTGCAGTACAATGAAGATTGGGATATTTGCCCTTTCTTCACTGTAGTGCGATATCGGAGTTGAAATATATATTTAGCAGGGGGTGTGGGGGGCATAGCCCCCCACAATAAAAGCTTTGATATGCAGCCATTTTGTTGTTTTGAGCATTTAATTACGTTATCTTTCAATAACGTAATATGAACCCCTCAAAAAATACTTTGAACTGCTACAGAAAGAATTTCCAGAACCTTTACCTATTCATTCAGTTCTGCCAGATTTTGATGATGTGTGCTACACAGTCTGTAATTTTCCTAATAGCCTGCTGCCCTTAATAAGGCAGATAGATTGTATAAAGTTTCTCAGTCTTTCAAGTTTCTATACACTCTTCCAAAACCTGACCTAGCGCTGTAGTTTTAGTTAATCCTACTGCTGGTAAACATTTAGATGTTCAACAACACAGCAAATGTCAATGTCTACTTCCAATGTCCTCAATAGGTCTCTTCCAGTCAGCCCTTCTCTAATTCAAAGGCTACCTGTTCAATAGGTATCAGTCGATAATATGACACTCCACTGTCTGTCCATAACTCCTAGTCACCACTGGTGCACCACAAGACTCCCTCCTTGGTCTCCTCTTTAGCATTCTCACAAGCACAATCCAGTCATCCTCACCTAATACAATATGCATATGACTCCACACTCTCATTTGCATGTCTGACAACATGGCACACTTAAAAAAAATACTCAGGATGCTTTAAAAGCCACTGAAACAAGGCTTTGTAATTCACAACTCATGCTCTACCCCCCACCCCAAAAAAAAAAAAAAAAAAAAAACAAGCTACTACTTTTCCCCTAAATCCCTGTCTCATGAAAAAAAATAAATTTAAAATCCTTTGCTTCATTGCTTCATAATACAACCACTGAAGTCACTTATCATAGCAAATTATTAGGATGATATTGGACGATAATCTTAAATTCAATCTGCATATACAAAATTGCATAAGAACACTCACCAAAATAGGGATGCTTTACAATACCAAAAACTCTTACCAAAGCAACTAAAACTACACTTGCTACTACTTACTTCCTCCCCGCAGTTCTTTATGGTGCTCTCGTCCTTTCTAACCTCCAGACATCACAAAAATCAAAACTTGAACAATGCTATAATAGAGTGGCTAAATTTTCCAGCAAATACCTTTTTAGAACCCAACACAATATAGCACTGAAAAGCCAAAACTGGTTATAAGTATCCCATCAAGTAACATATACACAACTTGTTACCACCTATAAAATTATCCAGCATCCATCTGATTGTTCCGCACTAAATACCATCCTACACAACTATGTTTCCAATTGGTTATTATGATCCAGTAACCAAAACCTCTTTTCTATCCACAAACATATCAAATCTGCTGGACTTTGTCAGTACTCATACCATGTTGCTAAGGCCTGAAACTCCTTACTTGTATCCATCAGGTCAATACCCTCCCTTCTGTCCTTTAAAACCAGTCTGAAAGACTTCCAAACAGAACTGAACATGGTGGTTCAGACACATGTGGAGGGAAGCAGAAGGCAGTCTGTTACAGAAGATATGAGACAGACAAGAAGAAGGCAAGAGGAAGTAAAGGCATCCAGCAAAGAGGTGGATGGATTGTCAGTGGTGGATCCAGGAATTTGCAAAAGGGGGGGGTGCACTTAGGTTAGTTGACTACCGGGTGAAAGCGGGACACTAGGTTTGGTAGCTGAAGCTCTGACATCATGTGTGGAAAGACATCAATTTACGTTCAGTTGCACATGATTTTGCTGTGGATACTGTAGTAGAACTAAGCAATTCCTGTACAGCACAAAGCACATGTACAGATAGTACAAGTATTTTCAATACATGCCTGAAAAAGATGATGGGTTGCGCATACCAAATCACATCATTCTCCTTCCATGTCATACCGAACATATGCACTGTTATAAGCTTGGAAAGAAACCCTCTGAAGGTGGAAATAACCACAGTGAAATGTATGTTATTGTTATGTGACATAAAATGTATACCACAGGCACAGATGTTTGGATAAATTAGTAAAAGCTTTATTTAATGGATGTACCAAATAACTAAACTCATAAAACTTTCCTAAACAGGCCATAATGAAATATATACCACAGGCACAGATGTTTGGATAAACTAGTAAAAGCTTAATTTAATGGATGTACCAAATAACTAAACTCATAAAACTTTCCTAAACAGGCCATAATGAAATATATACCACAGGCACAGATGTTTGGATAAACTAGTAAAAGCTTAATTTAATGGATGTACCAAATAACTAAACTCATAAAACTTTCCTAAACAGGCCATAATGAAATATATACCACAGGCACAGATGTTTGGATAAACTAGTAAAAGCTTAATTTAATGGATGTACCAAATAACTAAACTCATAAAACTTTCCCAAACAGGCCATAATGTTTTTGATTGATAACTGTTATCAGTCATACTAATGTTCACTTCTTAATTAAGTGGATTAGTAATTAGTATTCTTCTTGGGTGTCTTTCTCCAAATAAATCAATTACCGAAGAATAGTCTATCGGGATGTCTCTATGCATGAATAGCAGCACTAAACTGTTAAGGTGCTCTTGTCTCATAGTACTCCGGAGTTGAGACCATCAGTTTTAAGGCTGAATTAGCCCTCTCTACTCAAGCAGTTGTGACTGTAGTGAGCAAGAGGGTATTTAATATGAATGAAATGTTTGGGAACATATTGATGTTTGTGAATATGTCTGCTTCAAGTCATTTGGCACTGCAGAACTGGCTGATAAAGCTTCCCATGTCCTTTTCTACAGTCTGAGCTCTTTGGTGGAATGTTGTCGGTGAAGGCAAGTCAAAAGAAGTTTTAAGTGAATTGTCTCTTTCTGATGTTAAGCTGTTCAAGTTTGATGGAATTAGTGAGTCCTTGAATAGCTGTTGCTGCCATTGTAGTGAATCGGCTGGACAGTTCATGAATAAAGTGATCCAGAAAGGGAATAAAAATTGCTCTTCTCCAGTACACTTCTGAAGTCTGTCCATAAACATTGTTCCTCATAATTCGTTTGTTACACAAATGTGGAAGGGATAAATCAGCGTTACACTCATGTTCAATGTTTGCACGAATAGCCCGCAGCTCATCAAGCACACAGCTGACTTGCTCATATGCCACGAATAGACCGCAGCTCATCTAGCACACAGCTGACTTGCTCATATGCACACAGTATGTCTTGTGACGATCCTTGCAGGTTTGCTAAGGAGCTTAGTAAAGCCAAACAAGAGCCTTGCTGACTGGAAAGAAATAAAGCATGACTTAGTAATTGAACTGTAAAGTCCACTGACATCTGTCAAAGTTTTTCCATCCCAATGTGGTCCTCTGTTATTCATAACATTGTCTAAACAGTGAAAAAGTGTTTCATAGATATGACAGAAGTCAAAGGCTGTATGTCTCTCCACCCATCTGGTCTCACAAAGCAACTTAAGCTTTTGTTTTTCTATTGTTTTTTGGCCACTTGCCTTTTGCTGTAAATTCATGTATTGCACTGATTCCTCTAGGTGTCTTTGTCTTTTTGGGGAGTACTTGAAAAACAAACCAACTTCCTTCACTACATTTAACATTATTCGTACTTCTGTAACTTGGCAAGCCTTTGAAAGTACAAGGTTTAGCTGGTGACTAGCACAATGGAAAATAGCACATGGTACTCTTTCTTGAAACAAAGTTGCACATCCTTTCTGTGCTCCAGCCATGTTTCCAGCACCATCATACCATTGAACTCTGCTATGCTCAAGATTCAATGTTAACTTTGTTAGGCATGCAACCACCTTATTGCAGATCTCCTCTCTGGTCAGATTCACAGGCAATAAACTATGAATCTCTCCACAGGATGGCCATTCTTCACATATCGCAGTACAACTCCAAGTTGTTCCCAGTTGCTTACATCTGCAATTTCATCTGCTTGGATGGAGTAAAAGGGTCCAAAAGGCTGTTTAATATCCTTTATTATCTGCTGTTGAATGTATTCTTTAATGCACTCTAGCAATTCATTCTGCACTGTTCTTGAAATATATGTTGCTTTCTTTTGGCATGTCTGCAATAAGTCTCTGTCACCAGCATCAATTTGGAAATCAATTAGAGATCCGAAATTTCCTTTTTTGGTTGTACAGTCAGATGTGCAGTCATCTATATGTCCATGAAGGGCTATCCCTTGCCTTCCACAGTATTCCAGACACTTTATAATAGAGGTTAGTACAGCTCTGTTTTTGGCCACCTGCAGCTGTGAAGCATTTGAAATTGCAAAGTTCACTCTGACTTTGATTGTCACTTGTGATTCTGAAAGCATGTAATTTTGCCTCAGATTTCTTGTGGTACTCTAATTCAGAGTGTCGTTGAATATCAGCTTTGGCATGCTTCCAATTACAGTATGGCTGATCAATGAAGAACTTTGCCCGTTCTGTCTGTGCTGGTGTTGGAAATAACACACAGGCTAAACCAAACAGCCCATCCTGTTTCACTGAATATGCCAGTAAATTAAACTGGTCTAGCCATGAGAGTTGACATTGTCGAAGGGAACTTCCTAATTTTCATGTTTTATCTCTGAAGGCTTTGAGTGGAAAACAGAAACTTATCTGGTTTGCGATAAGTTATGACAATGACTTTCTCCTTATTTGTATGTATTAGTACATGTGATGTACTCACTAATATCTGCCAGTGAACAGATGGTGTCACCGATTTCATCTGAATACTTCTTACAGACATAACTGACTACACTTAGTACTTCTCTCACTATTTAGATAATCTCTTGAGCTGCTGACTTTAGTGATAGTACTACCTTGACTGACTTTTTTGATGGCACTACATTCATTAACTGTGCTTTCTGTGTCATCAAGCACACGACTCTCTGACTGCTGGTTTAAAAAAAATGAAAACAAGTATCGAGAGGTGATAACTTTCCCTAACAGAACAAAAAAATGAAATGCAACTACATTTGCCTCCACTGAAGAGCATACTGTTACAGAAACAAAACGTTTTGCTAAGAAAAAAAAAATCACAGGAAAACACAATCTACACTCTGGATGCCTGAGAACCTACAAAGAAATGCAAAGTACACAACAAGGACTACCAAGATGTTTCACCTCACACATGAGCTCCTTCCTTGATAAATAAACAAGTCAAACTTTTAAAGTATGGTATCTTTCAGTTCATTTTCCATTCATTACCAGATTTCCTTTCAAAACTGAATCAGTAAAAGTTATGAACACCTTAATGCCCAAAATCCTAGACAAATATTTTTCCACAGGAAATAAAGTGTCATACATATCTGAACTATCTAATATAATCATCCAGAGAATAGAACATTATCCTGTACTTTGACGCTGCTCTCACCCACATTGACTTACCCTCAGAGACTGACCCTTCCCCATGTTTTATGGCCTTTCTGAAAAATTTGAAAAGAGACTGTTGATGTAGTTCTTGCTTGGCTCCTGAAGACATGGCAGCACTTTTTCCTGGCGTACTGCAGCTCATTTCAATACAATAATTAACTGTTTCTGTATCTAATGTACAAAATAAAACAATGTTAAGTACTAATGACTTAAGGCAATGGCCACAACAGCACATGTTCATTATGCTGAAGAAAGAATGCATGTAAAACACTTCACAAATGAATGCATGACCTGTTCTCTGCTTTTCCATGTTGTAATTTACAAAACTGTTTCTGTCTGTGGATGGTTTGGAAACAAAGCTAGAGACCCAATATTGCATCGGTTTGCACATGTGCGGAGGAGGGATGTGTATATTGGGAGAAGGATGCTAAGGATGGAACTGCCAGATAAGAGGAAAAGAAAGAATGCCTAGGATAAGGTTTATGGATGTGGTGAGAGAGGACATGCAAGTGGGTGGTGTGACACAGAAAGATACAGACAACAGGCAGAAATGGAAACAGATGATTTGCTGTGGCGACCCCTAACAGGAGCAGCCCAAAAAAAAAAAAAACTGTACGTGTGTGTGTGTGTGTGTGTGTGTGTGTGTGTGTGTGTGTGTGTGTGTGTGTGTGTGTGTGTGTGTATACACACACACACACATATAAGTATTACACACGTGAGCTGCAGACCTCGGAGTGACAAAACATACAACTTAACTAGGCCAGAGTTTGCGATCTATTGTTTGTTGAAAAATCTAAATGAACTCTTTGGAAAATAAGAATTAAGTAGGCGTCATCAGACTTTTATTCAAATAATTTACATTTTAATAAACTACTGTCTTTATATAGTCAGTTCTGATTGAAAGGTGTACCTAGCATGATACATCAAGCAAAGCTATATAATGCACGTATTTTACTTACTATGTGCAGGTCCACCTGTTTCACTCATATGACTCAACAATCTGCTCGGCCTTCTCTGTCTCAGAGCTCATAGCAAAAACCTAACTAGCCTTCTCCAAAACAGAAACCTGGATGCAGTCTAACCATCTGGCACTAAATGCAAATAAAACCAAACTAATGTTTGTTTTTTTTCCCCTACCAAAAACTCCATTGACAAATCCACATTCACCATACAGAGCCAAAACTACACCCTCCTTGAAATCGTTCCCAACACCAAGCATCCTGGAATCATTATTGATGAAGAACTAAAATCTGACACCCACATCCGCTCCACAATCAAGAAAACCCACCACAAGTTATGTCTCCTCTACAGGCACAACCACGTCTTAAGCCCCTCTACCCATCAAACTTTTGCATCCACCTTCTTACCCCCCTCCATTATCTATGGTGCCCCTGTTTTCACCAATCTCTATCTTGGCCTTCGGTCCAAACTTCAATCCTGCTGCTCCAAGATCTCGAAATTTGCAACCAATTCAAAAAACTCATCCCACCACTGACTCCCTCCTCACTCTCAACAAGCTTGAACTACCAAACTACCTCAGTTACCTACAACTCACCACTGCCCACAAGCTCATTTTTAAATCTGCCAATTACCAGCTCTCACTACCTCCTTAAAACCTTACATTCCCAACTGCTCACTCAGATCCAAAAACCAAAATCTCCTTCAGGTCCACAAACCTGCATTACCTCCTGGCCATCTACTGCTGTCCCCTCCTTATCTAAACAGTGGAACTCTCTCCCACACACCTACACAACTGACTTAACCATACAAATTTAAAATCTCAGCTACTCTCTCATCTTTCTTCCAAATGGGAATGCCCTTGCCATGCTCCAACTTAAACCCCTCCCCCCCTTCATTCTACCTTGCATTGACTCATCCATCTACCTCTACTATTACTTCATCCCACCCAAAACAATCCCTCCCCTACCAAAAACTAATTTTCTCACTAATATCTATTGTACTATACTCTCCAATCTCAAATATACTATTACCCTCTCCATGCATAATATTTTCATAACCTACTAATGGTTAATAGCTATATATTTTGAAGTGTTAAACCAACAACTGAGTTTATAACAAAAATATTCACTTTATGTAAACGTTGAAATTTCTATATTGAATTATGTCTTTTCATTTTTGTAACATTGTGACAAGCCAATTGCAAATAATATAGAGCTTATCTGTAAATGTTTAACTAGCTGTATGATCTATGTCCTTCTGTTACATGTGAAATGTAACTTGTAGTTATTGTGGAGCTTTTCTCCCCAGGCCTCCACTAAAAACGGGCTCTTCTTGGTCCAGTGGACTTCCCCGGTCATCAAACTTAAATAAATATATAAATAATAAATATGCCATACCTAATGTAGAATCATCACACAAACCTCTGTGACATCAAGTGACCAATGGCTAATGTGTTGGAAGCCACTGAGAGGATGTTACTTAGCAATAACAATATCAAAGTCTGTGAGGGACTAATCATCTTTAATATATCAGATCAACTTTAAAGCGCTCTGTAAAACTTTATTTTATTGCTTACATTAGCTCTTTAAGTTATGTATGGGATACTGATGGATTTCCAAAATGTCAGTGGGCAGCTTTCTGTCACTGCACTTGTTTACCCCCCCCCCCCCGTATAATTATTTTGCCATAGTTAACATGCGTTCTGTAGCATAAACTACAGTAATGCCCTGCACCCATGCCTAAATCCACCACAGAGTAATGGGAATTTGGTCTGGGAGTCGTGAAGTTCGTCTGCTCTTTTCGAATGGTGCCATGGGATCTTTTACATCCACTTGAGCAACCACCAATGCAAGTAGATGTCAAACCTAATGGAAATAAAATGATGTATAATCTGAAATAAGTGCACATTTTTCAATATCATGCAACCAACAAGTCTTCCTTTAAAACAGCCAAAGGCTCTACTGCCTTCTCTACACTTTCATTAGCGATACTCCAGATTAGTTACTCTCAGGATACACAGCACCAAACCCTGCCCATTAATGCTGCACCAATAATAGGTCCAACAGCTGTTACTAATGAACCACTTACAGAAAGTCCCTAAACAAACCTATGAATACTTTTTAAGGTACTTTCCTGTGGACTCACATCACCCATGCAAGAGGCTGATCACTTCCCTGCACCTCCTATTAACTCTATGATTGTTGATCCTCAAGGTAAGAAGAGATCCACTGTTGTAGTGACTCCTTTCAAAATGACAAGTTGTCATTCATTGGAATTATGCCCCAACCTAAAGAGCTTCTTAGAGATGAAAAATCTCAACTTTAACCATTGTATTAATGCTAGCTGTATGAGGGGAAGCATGCATCCTCTTAACTGTTTCAAAGCCCTCAACATGCTGTTTTACTCTACCTAACCCTTGACACGGACAGTGTAGCTTAGAAGTTCATCATGTATGCTAGTGCAACCATATCCACAAATTTTATTTTCTGCTAAAACTGCTTATAAAGAAGGCTGGTGATAAACCATTAACCCAATCCCCTTGGGAAATAGCTGAACAGATTAAGAGGCCCTAGTCTTGCCTTACAAACAATAAAAGAAAGTACATTTTGTGGATATGGTTGACTGGGATATCTGTCCAAGGCATGAGAACTGGGCCACAGATGTGATAAAACACCTATTTTTAGATCAAGAAATGTTTTACAGTACAGCTACTTGAACCGTGCCCCAACAAGAGGCCATCATCAGACATAATTTACTGGTGCAAAACACACTACTCATAATACTTCTAATGTCTAGAAAGGAAGAACACAGTGCCATCATAGTGCCATTATGTCTTTCCCACTGGCTTAAAGAAACAGTTAAATAAATATCAAGATGAGGGAAAAAAACAGCACGTGCACTTCTTAACAGGCAGTACAGTGGTCAGCATTGCTGCTATCTCACAGTTCCTGTTTTTCCAATCCATTTCTCAACTAGGGCACATATTGCCTGCATCCACATGGGCTTTATTCAGGTGCTGCAGTTTTATCCCACAACCCAGATTGTAAAGGTGTGTGTAAGAAAAGAGGTGAGTATTCAAATTGATTGTGGCTGTGTATGAGGTACATCCTGGGAATAATTGAAGGATACATGGGTTTGACTTGAAGAAAGAATGACCACTGAGTCATTTACATGCACTTAACCCACATTTTTATCAACAAAAAAAGCAGTATAAATATCAGATTACGGAACTATGGGGTAGGAAGCAGCAAATGGAGAAGGATTTACCATCTTGAACAAATATTTGTTTTAGCAACTGTATTTGAATTTGACATTGTGACTTTATTTACTTTTTTATCTGAGTTGTTTTAATTCCATTTGTAGAATTACAATGGCTGCATTGTTCGGTGCCCCATCCAGAATTAGTTTTTTGTCTTGCACTAACTGACTGTTGATAACAGGCTCTGGCTCACACCACAATCCTACATTAGGAACAGTTATACAAGTGGAATGAGGATCATGCACACTGTAAAGAATGTATGTATAGTGAGGGGTGCAGGTTTTGTAAAAATGCCAAATAAAACTGACTCCAATTATAACTTCTAACTGTACATCACAAAAGAAAAAAATGAGGTACAAAAGAATTGAGACAATCTGCATTATTTTATAGTACAGTTCTCAGCCTCTAACCTAAAGAAATAGGGACAAAGCAAAAAATAAATGGACCTCAAATTAGAGATGACTTAAATATCGGTGATATTAATTTAAAATGTTTACAGAAAATAAATATGTGAATTTAGATGCATTTTCCAAATTAAAATGAGTCTGCACATGTTATGCTTACTGAATGCAGTTACTTTTCTCCCCAAATGTTACAGTTATGTAGGGACTGAACAAAATGTTAAACCTTTAGAAGGTTGAGAGATATGGTTTATAGGTATGCAAGCGTGCAGCACAGCTCAGGGACGACGAGTTGAGATACGCCTTTTCTGTCCACGAAGTGAACACTGTTACCAAAAATAAGGTCTGCTGAAAGGAAACAGCTGCCGCTTTATTTGAGAGAATGTTTATCTTTGCAGTAAAATGCTAAAGTGGCTGCTGGAGGGAGGCGGAAAGGAATACCATCAAGAATGGAGCCAGACTGAATATATATTTATCAGAGAATCGCTTAGAAAAAAGGTTACTTTTTCAAGCCACAGAATGTGTACTGCTGTGTAAATTAAACACTTCTGAAGACTGGTGTACATCATCAAATCCCCTCTGTAAGCAAATAATCTAAAACCTTGTTTTCAACAATACTTCACACACCTTTAATCATTGCAGCGGTTAACGTTGTCTCCTGACAGCAAGAGGTTCTCCGGTTCGATTCTCGGCTGGGGTGCCTTCTGTGTGGAGTTTGCATGTTCTCCCTGTGTTCACGTGGGTTTCCTCCGGGTACTCCGGTTTCCTCCCACTTTCCAAAGACATGCATTTGGAGCATTTCTCCCCGGGCCTCTGCTGAAAACAGGCTCTGTGGAACCTAGTCGGACATTCCCGGTCAACAAATGTTAAATAAATAAAATAAATAAAAATAAATAAATATTATGCAAGTTATTAAGCAGGAATTAAGGTACAAATACAAAACGGAAAGCTCTGGTCACACACCCATGAAAACCACCAGATTACACCAATTACAACTTCTCTACACTTTCCGCTCATCACTATCAAATCATTTCTGGTCTGAAAAACAAAACAGAAAAGAAACCTTTAAAAAGCAAATGCATTTTGCAAAATAAAGACATCAACTCCACTTCCCATTCACCTCTAGCCTTTGGCAAATCCAGTAACGGTGCGATTCTCAATTGAATGTATGATGTCAGTGATAGAAGGCGTAGCTGAGTTGCTGTGGCAACAATGGTGGACAGTAAGCTGTGAAGGAATCAGTAGGATGGTTAACAGAGTAAAACTAAGTAGAAGTGAAATTGTGAGGAATAGTCACGTCTTGAAAAACAGAGTGTATCTCTACCGGGAAGTCATTTATGAAGTAGCAGGACTTTGGGGTGAAGTGCAAATGACCAAGAGCAAATTAACAGCCAGTATTAAGTGGGGAGAGTGAACAGGCCTGGCTATATAGTATTGTATATACTTCAATCTGTCAAATATATTTTGGTGACAGGCATCTGTATGAGAAGAGAGGCACATCCAGAAAAGAGACAAAAGTTTTGCAGCAGTGTAAACATCTTTGATTGTAGAAGCACATCTTCTAGCAAACAAGAAACTACATTTACTGAGGCAGATTTGGCAGGTAGGCACTGATGCTGCAGAGAAAAGGGCAACAGTTTTAAGAAACCAGTTCATTTCAATTCCCAAGGAACATTTTGACTGCTCTCTCTCTCTCTGGTCCACGGTTAAGATAACTAATGGTTACTTGCATGGCCACTGTAATTATCTAAATCTGGTAATTCTGAGTAATCCCCCCCCCCATAATAATCTTTAACTGACCATTTTAATGCTCAGTAAGAATCATTTTGGGGCTTTTTACCCAACTTGCCTTTTTAATCGTATCTTAATTGAGTAAAACTTGTTACTATTGTGATGGTTTTAATTACCTGATAAATCTGGAAACTACACCACTTTGGTATTTTTTGCATTAGAACACCGAGCAAGCTGAAGCTTAATGTGAAATAAGCATTCAATCAAAAAATAATTTCTATATGCAAAGCCATGTAACCGATGACCAGACACAACTAAATAAAGGAAACAATGTTCTAAAACAAAGCAGAAAAAGAAAGAAGAAAGCAAATATTACATTTATTTTATGCACTAGTGGTCCCGGATGCTCAGTGCAAAATACACTAGTTTTGTTTACACGCCTTTTGCATGTGTAATGTTATAGCAACTGAAGTCTGAGCCCTGCATTTCTGTAAGAATTCTCTGCAAGTTAACCAGGATATTTTGAACTGCAAACTGTATTTTTGGGACAGTTAGCACGCCAAATGCGGCAGTCTCAACTGTACCGTTTTTTTGGTTCCAAGTTGGTATGCTTCAATAAAATAAAATAATTAGCAAATTGTACCTTAGCAGAGCAGATCAGAGTTGTATTTTTCTTTAAAACTAAACAGTCTTCTGTCTCAGATTAATGATTATCACAAGCTGTCACCAATTCTCCTAAATTACAATGGAGATGCAGTTGGAGGAGGATCGTTATAAAAACAAATCATCTGACTGCAACCTCCAGTCACATCTCCAATGTGCATTAGAAGCATTTCATGGCAGGATGATATCACAGCATTGTCCAAAAAAAAAAAAAAAACACGTTTTAAAAGGGGCCAGCGCTTGCCCCTGTGCCCATACCTAAATCCGCTGTGTGAGAGAAGACATATGATAGTCAGGCAGGAGGATTGTGACATACATCATTTATAATCTACCCAATCTTTTTCAATCAAATGTTACACAGCTCATTTAAATCCTGTAGCCTTTTAAACCTCATTCCTCCCTTGTATGTATTGTTCCCACAATTCTCATTTTTTTCCTTTGTAGTTTGCTCCTACCCTTTTCTAAAGATTTCAGTTCTAGTTGTTTTTATCTTTGTTACTATATTCACTACTTCTAGTATAGTTGGTTTAGATTTTGATTTCCATTTTCTAGTAATTGATTTTTTGGCAGCCACCAATATTAGACGCAGAAAGGCCTCACCATGTCTAGGCAATTCTGATTCTGTATCGTAGCTCAGAAAAATCATGTACCTCTTCAGACCAGTCTACCCACACAGTGCATACTGTAGGGAGTCCTTAAGTCCAGCAGCTCACCTCACTCTCAGAAAATCTTCCCAACTACCTCTTTTTTCCCTGTCACACCTCCAACATTTGCTGCCTGCCTGAGGGAAAATTCTCTGGAGTCTGTTTTCTTCACTCACTTTACATCTATCAATTTCGCTCCCCCAACTCTCTCTCTAAATATACCACAAGTCTTCTCTCTCGCCTCATGTTGCAATTCCTGTTTATCTTATACTAACTCACCTTTAATTTTTCTATACACTAGAGAAAATGTCTTTAAATATTAAATCATTGTCATGTAAGTTTTATCTATTCCTAACTCATGTTTTTACATTATGTCTAGTTTGGTATAATTAAACTGTAGATGTTTTTATATTTTTTGAAGACAGTAAAATTATTGTTCTTAAAATAGTTTTGTAATACTTTGGAACTTTTCTCCCCAGGACTCCACTAAAATGGTCTCCTACTCAGTCAAACTTTCCCATTATGCAACGACCCCCCCCATTAATATTCAAAAACGTGCACGCCGATTGGTCAGTGTGCACGTTGTAAATCAGTTATAGTAATGGAAAAAAGGTCCAGTCGCCCGGACTTTTTCCATTACTATAACTCTTTTTTTAAGCAACGGAGAATGCAAGATCTCCGTTGCTTCATACTGTCTCACTATGTTAAACGAGTTTAACATAGCGAGACAGCTTTAAAAAAAGCAGCGTAGATTCTCCGTTGCTTTTTTTAAAGCTGTCTCGCTATGTCAAACTCCTTTAACATAGCGAGACAGTTTGTAAAAAGCAACGGAGATCTTGCTTTCTCTGTTGCTTTTTTCAAAACTGTCTCGCTATGTTAAATGGGTTTAACATAGCGACACAGCTTTAAAAAAGCAACGGAGATTTTCCATTGCTTTTTTAAAGCTGTCTCACTATGTTAAACCCATTTAACATAGCGAAACAGTTGTAAAAGCAACAGAGATCTTGCTTTCTCCATTGCTTTTGCCCACAGCTCTGATGTACTGCATAGGCATGCGCATGCAGTACATCAGAACTGCCATAGAATACCGGACAGCTGTGGAAGGGCAGCAAGGAGGCATTATACAATGCCATTATTTAAGAAAAGTAATTCTTAAATAATGTCATTGTATAATAGCAATAACCCACTTCTGGGTGTGGGTAATGCTGGATTTACCTACAGTTGGCTTTGTTTGGCCACTCGGGCTTCGCCCTCATGACCAAACCACACCAACCATGGGTAAATCCAGCATTACCCACACCCAGGCATGGTTTATTGCTATAGTAATCAAATGACAATAAATAACTAAGTAGATAAACTGTCTTATTGGCATATGGGTTGTAGTGCCCTGCTATCCTCCTGCTATCCTTCTCCTGGCAGTCTATCAAAGATCAGACTTCCTCCCACTGGATTTTTTATAAGGGTAAAGGACCAATCACGTGGCAGCAGCAGGACAACCTTTCAAACTCACAGACAGAACCCTTTTTGTTTTCTTGTGCCACGGTCAGAGAAGGATCCCTTGGGTTATCAGCTGCAGACCTCAGATTAGACACTACTCTTGGGTTTTATTTCTTTTCCCTGCTTTTTCTATCATTGCTTAAAATGTGTGTTCTGCTGCTTTGACTGTTTTTTTTTTTTCATTAGAAATGTTATATATGCTTCTGTTTTTACTTTGACTTGCACTGTAAGACCTGATAATTAAAAGTTTCTTTTGGAAGTTTTGAGAAGAAAACTTGCTGATATAGCAGTTTTTCTTAGGCTAATGATTATTTGATGTGACTCAGTAGGATTGCATCATATTAAATGATTTTTTTATTTAAATTGAGATTTTGGAGCCTTTTTGTACATTAAAACATTTCTGACAGGAATTTTTCATCAGCTTATTATTTATTTCTTGTTTAATACGGTTTTAGGCTGTATCTATATCTATTCATTTTGACTGAAACTAGCGCTTTTTAAACAGAAATAGGAGACTTTTGTGCATGTATTTTATGCTTGGAGCTGTTTTACTGAAACTCATTTTATTCAGCACAGTCTAGAATATTAACTCTTGCAGAAATAGACTTTAAATTGCATGTGGCACCATTGTGTACGGTAAACATTTCTGACAAGAAGTTTTCATTGGTTTATGATTTATTTATTATCTTTTTTTTTTCAAAAATTCTTTATTTATTATTTTCATTGATATAAGGTAACATAGTATAATATGCATAGGTAACATCACACAATCAAACAATACTATTTACACTATCTACATTGATGCTTTCAATACTCGAGAGAAATTGTTACAGTTCAGTGAAAGTTATTGTGATTAGAAATATACATTATAAAAAGGAAGGAGAAGAAAAATGAGAAAAGTTTTGTGGGCTATAGATATAGGTTAATATGGAGCTTTTTATATGTAGTTAATTTTAATATATTGTAATGAGCTAGGCCAGAATAATATTAAACGTTTGTTCCCATAATTTCCTGTGCTCGATGTTTTTATTCCCCTTGTCAATTAAAATCTTTTGGGCTAAGAGATGCTTAGTTGCCATTAATCTAAAATTCTCCCAGGAAATGTTAGTTAGGTTAAGCCAATTGGTTGCTATATAGAGTTTTATTAGGAGAAAAAGATTAATCATAGTAATTGCATGAGTTTTAGAAATATTCTTTGATATGATATGTAGGAGAGTAAATTCCCAGGTGAGTGTGGATGATTGATAGCCCATTTTTTGTAATTGAAATTTAAGGGAGTTCCATAGTTTAAATATAAACTTACAGCTCCAGACTAGATGACGTATATTGGCCGATAGAGTTTTGCAGTGTGGGCAAAGAGGGGATTTCTTAGAGTTACATTTATGTAAAATAACAGGAGTGAAACATGCATTGTTATAAATCATGAGTTGGGTAAATGCTATTTTTTTAAGGGGTATGGATTTATTTGTTAAATTAATTGCTTGAATTAGTTGAAAGTTATCGATGGATGGATTATTTTTTTTTCCAAAAGTCCGAAACAAGTATGTCTTTTTGGAATTTAATGTCTTTGATTAATTTATATGAATTAGTGATATATTTTTTAGTTGAAAGGATGGTCTTCCATAGGGAATTACAAGTTAATAAATCGTTGTTGGTTATATTGCCATTTTGTATATAGCTGGAACATAGTTCTTTAATTTGCCTTAGAATTACTAGGTAGGATTTGGGAAGGTTCAGTTGATACCTCATTTCTTGTATAGAACCATTTAGAAGTGGGTATATATCTTGAATGGTTATATTAATTAATCTAGGAAAGGGGTTATGATTTATTTATTATCTAATACTGTTTTAGGCTGTATCCATTCATTTGAACTGAAAATAGATTCTTTTTACAAAATCAAGGGACTTTTGTGCATGTATTTTGCGCTTTGAACTCTGTTCCTGAAAATACTCCATTTTCTTAGTTCAGTGTTCAGAATAGTATCCTTACATAAATAGTCTAGCTTGCTAGTTATGAGGAGAATAGTAGAATTTGCCCATCGTCTTACTGGGCTGACCATGTGGCCAGTATTTGGTATTGAGCCGGCTAGTGATTCTTGTCTCCTGATTTGATGGACTCAGACCATCCCCCCAACATCTTCGCTATCTGCACCTAAAAAAATTAAAGAATAAAAATATACCTCAGCCTATGGCTTGTGACTATGCAGCAGCTCTAGCTTCAGGTAGATTATTAGACCACTCACCTTCTGTTGCCTCTAGGTACCCTGGAGTGGTCATAGTACCACAACTGTGCATGACACAAAGGTCAGCCACATCATCTGGGGCTGTACCATTACCTGCTGCATGTATGGGAGAACCAAAGTCTTTAGGTGCAGGGGAAGTCAAGGTGCAGAATCTTTTACCAGTATTGATATTTCCCCCAGAGGGTTCCCTCACTAGTGTAATGTATGCCAAAAAGATACTGAAGACCCTCAATGTGGTGGGACAGCAGTCTCTGACTGTTTTTTCACTTGAGATGATTGCTATGGTTAGACTCATTGCTCAAGCAGTTGACTACGGGATGTTACCGGGGTTACAACTAACTCTGGCACTCACACCACTGATCAGTCTGCAAAGGATCCTCCTTATGAAGGAGATTTTCTGTCTGAGGACTCTGACCTGTCTCAGGCAGACCAGTTGGGTTCCTTCTTTCCCAGATTTGGACTAGATTTAAACATGTATTCTTCTGGGAGTGTTGGGATTGGAGAGTTGGTATAATGGTTAGGGTGTTTACCTCACAGATACAAGGTACAGGGTGTGATTAACAGGGTTTATGCTCTATTGGGAAGATAAGGCCCGAGACATTGAGCCCTTTCCTGCATTAATCCCAGCTTTGTAGGGTGTCTTCAAGAAAGCTTGTAGTTCACATCTCTTTATTATGGCTTTGTCTAGGAAAGTGTTTAAGAAATTTAGGGTGTGCTTTGCCTTGCCTTGTCTCTAAACTGCTTTGTCTGTGGACCCTGCTTCTGTGTTCCCAGTGACTTCTGCTAATAAGAAGACCATGTCTTGTTCCAATCCAGTACCTCAAGATAAACTAGGCAAGTGGCTAGAGTCTCAGGCAAAGAAGATGGTTTAGTGCAGCATGGTATATTTTTTAAAATGTTTAACTACCAGAGTTCTATGTGGAAGTTTGTGTTGAGATGCATGTACAGTTTAGATGGTCATCTACATTGTTGCCTGCAGAGCAAAATATATGTGTTAAAGATATTGTTTCCAATGTTTTACATGTATCAAAACATGCCTTAAAAAGTGCCTTGTATGGGGATGATAACATTTCTAGAAATACAGCATGGTCAGTGGTGATTAGGGCCATACTTGGTTGCTTTTCCAGAGTTAAAAAATGAGATTTTGAATGGTCCTTTTGAGTCTAATTGTGTGTTTGGTACATGGTTAATCAGATCCTTAAACACTGGGATGCCAGAGATAAACTAATACAAGGAGTATCTGAAATGTTCCATATTCCCAAGTTCTCCTCTTTTAAACAAGATAACTTTTAAAGGCCTAACAATCAGAAGTCTCACACAAATAAGAACAAAGGAAATAAAAGGAAACATCAGGGCAACAACTCAACTAAGCTGAATAGGAAGGGTTCCTTTCCTAAAAAGTATACCTCCGCTGCCAATTTATGACTATGCTAAGGTGCGGTATCCACCTTTATCAAGTCTCCTTTCAAGTGCCTTGTCTCTCAAGTTAGCTCTCAACAAGGTGGCCTGCCCGTTAGTGGTTTCTGACAAATGAGTGCTAACATTGTTGGCAAGATTACAAATGGCAGTGGAAAGACGACCCACCTCTGTTTGGAGGGGGGTATTCCCCCTCATTTGTCAGACCAGACCTTGTTATTCCCTCCTATCCTCCCAACAAATGCTGGACTTAGGAGTCATAGAACCTGCCCTTTCTTCAGAAAACATGTGAGATTTCTACTCCAGAATTTTCTTGTATCCTCCCCAAAAAAAGCAGTCGTGGAGGCCAGTGTTAGACCTTTCTTTTTTGAATAAATTTGTCAAGGTCTGCAGGTTCAAGAAGCTCACCCTGTAGACAACTTCCTCTGTTGCTAGACAACTGCTACATAGTGGCCCTCGACTTGAAGGATGCCTGTCATCATATCCCCATTGTACATCACTTCAGGAGATGTCTGAGATTTCTTGTGTCTGGTTCACACTATCAGTTTTCTTTTTTCTTTTTTCTAATATTTTTATTTTCCTTTTCTTTTGATGTTTACATTTGTACATCATAATGATAGATATTTAACAATAATATGTTCATACTGAATATAACCATTAAAATGTCTGAACATTAAAAACCTTAATTTAAAAAGAGAGAGATGTTAGGAGGGTGGCCTAATGGTTAAGGTATTTGCATTACAAACACAAGGTGCAGGGTTTGAGTCTCACAAGGGATAATTGGCTAAGCTTAAAATGGCTCGAAAAGGCAGTTAGCTTAGTATGAACCTATGAAATGCAAACTATGTACAAACGTGCTATAAACCTATAATGCTTTTAAATATGTTCCCTTCCGGAAGGGAATATTCATGTTTAAAGTCTGTTACTTCTTGCTACCTGACTATTAAAATGTATTTAAAATACTCTCAGTTTTTATTTGTCTTTGTCCCCTTATAGCCTACTCATTTTATTGCAAAGTTTTCTGTATATCCCTTTGGGCTATTCACTCCACAATGAGTGTTCACCAAATGCCTTGCTCTAGTAATAGCCCACTGTTGAACTCTAGGCAAACTTGGATGATATGCTGATCTGTGCCAAGTCTGCTTCCAAGTGTTGGGATGGGAGGGTTGATATAATGGTTAGGGTATTACCTCACAGACATAAGGTACAGGGTATGATTTTTACCTTTGAGGGAAGTTGCCTTGGCTTAAAATGGCCTGCAAGGGCAGCTAGCCTACTAGTCTAAACCTTACTGTCCCATCTAGGATTCAGGTTGAACCTCCAAAAGTCATGTCTGACACCCACACAAACCTCATGCATCTGTAGTGCTTGATCAACTCCAACAAGAGAATGACCTTTCTGTCTAAAGACAAGGTTGTGTTGTACCAGATGGTGTTTCTGGAATTGTCCAAGAGGAATATCAACTCGTCAGGAGAATTCCTAAAAATTCTTTGATGGCATCCATGATTCTCATGAATCATCTGGCCCAACTTCACATGAGAAATGTTCAATGGTATGTCTGCAGTTGGACCCAGCATCTCCATTTCATGTAATTCTAGTTACCCATGCTGACCATCATGAAATGATGAGATACAATGGTGGAGAGATCAGTTGAGCATCAGTGCAGGCCTTCCTTTCTCCCCTATAGTGCCATTACAGTCTAACCAGACCAATTTGTCAGATTCATCTGGGGAGCTGTGTCAGTTGGTATGCAAGTGTTGGCCACTTGGGGTTCCAAGGGTGTATAGAAACACACAAGTATCAAAGAGATGTTGGCAGTGATTCACACCTTGAAAGTCCTTCACTACCTTTGGACTATAGGTCCTCTTCTGGTTGTTATGGACAATACCACAGTGATGTGGTACCTCAACAAACAAGGGATCACAAGATCTTATCCTCTGTGCTGGTTGGCATTGATAGCCTGGAAGCAGGCTTCTCAGTATTCTCTGACTCTTCCAGCATCATACATACTGTCAAAGCAGAAAATTGTGGCAGACAGATTATGCAGGTCCTGGGCAAACCCTCAGAAGTGAAAGCTCAAGGCAGAAGTGTTTCAGGATATTTTCTATATGTGGGGAATGCCTAAGATAGATCTTTTCACCTCCAGCTGGACAAATTCTGTTCCATACATACTTGCAACCATGCTAGGAAGGCAGATGCATTCTCATTCCTTGGACTGGAGTGTTCCTGTATGCATTTCTACTATTTTTACTGATTTATTAGGCACTTCTGAAAGCTCAAAGAGAAATACCAGAGATCGTTGTGGTGACTCGTTATTGGCATAGGCAGTCTTGGGTCTTCCTGTTAGGTATTGGCCAAGGGCAATTACCACAGACATCCTCACATGCTGGATCTGACTACACAGTCTTAGAGGTGACTGGTGCACCAGTTTGGAGAAACTTCAATTGACAGCCTGGATGATTCAGTCATGAGGATGTGTAGCAGGTGTTAAAGGAGACCAGAAAACCTACTACCAGAAAATTCTGATTTTATAAATGGATGGTGTTTTGTAAGTGATACCTCAAAGGAAATAGATGTTCCACTGAGGTTAATATGCCTCTAGTTTTGAAATATTTGTGTGAGCTACTTTAAGATGGCTTGTTTTATTCATCCATTAAGGTGCATTTACAAATCCTCCTCTTTCTCTTTCTCTTTTGGTAAAACAGTTCATGAAAGGAGTATTGAATATGAGACTCCCACACAAGCAAATTCCCCTTTCATGGGACCTAAATTATGTTCTTGAAAAATTAACCTTGCCACCTTGTGAGCTAGCAGCTGTCACTGATCTCTAGTTCTTAACATGGAAAATTGTTTTGCTTACTGCTGTGACATTTGTAAGGTGAGTTTTTGAATGTCAAGCTGTCATGGTGGGAAGGAAAGGGTTGTAGTATGTACTTAATCTTTCTTTTATGCTGAATTCACTCTAAATCAATCTATTAATTTTCCAGTGTTTTTTCCAGAACCTAAGAATAAGGGAGAGAGGGTACTTCATACCTTGGATGTGCATAGGCAGATGAGGTACTACCTTGATAGCTCAAAGCCCTTTAGGAAAAACAAAAGGCTTTTTATATCTTTTTCTGGGCCAAAGAAAGTTTAGTCGTCTCTAAGCAATTCATGGTACCTTGGTTGTTCTCTGATATTGTTTTTCTTACACCCAACATGTAAAAGCAGATCCAGGCAAAGTAAAGGCACATTCCACCAGGACCTTTTCCTCTTCAGTGGCATATTGAAAATGAGTGGAATTTAGAAGAATTCTAGAGGCAACAAATTGGTCCTCCAGCCATAATGTCATAAAGCACTACACAATGGATGTTTTTTTGCTGATTCACAGCAGGCTTTGTGACCATTCTCTGTGGGCTCCTGGACCCTTATCCTTCCTCCTCCCAGGTTGGGGTAAACTGTGGGAATCTACATGTATGCCAGTAAGGCCATATGTTTGTTGAACACAGTATAGTTGCTAAGTTTCATTTACCTGTAACTGTAGATTTTTGTAGAACACACTGCTTTACTGGCAGTACCCACCCAGCATCCCCATTTTGTTGGGTGCATATATTTGGTTGTTGGAGACTAGTCCCTGTCATGTTTTGGTTCAGCAATATTTTTTGTTGTGTGTGTGCGTGTGTGCATGTGTGCGTGTGTGCGTGTGTGTGTGTGTGTGTGTGTGTGTGTGTGTGTGTGTGTGTGTGTGTGTGTGTGTGTGTGTGTGTGTGTGTTGGTTTTGAACATTAGGTGCTCACAAAGCTTGTGATCTGATGTATCTTCTGACCATTCCTCAGAGGATAGTCATTGTGATCTGACCAGCCACTCCCAACTTTGGATCCAAAACATAGGCTCCTCCTTTTACCCATAACCCCCTGCTACCCACTTAGTTATCCCCAGACCTTCTTTACCACTCCTTGGCTTCAGACTTGATCTCCTTCTATCAGGCTGGATGTCATTTTTAGTGAGATTTTTCTCAACAACCTTGATATCCTTTTAGGGTTATTTTCCTTCATATCTGCTTTAACTTTTGTATTCCTACCTCCCTTTCCTAGTAGAAAAAATATATAATAGTTATATTTATATAGGTTAGTTTCCCTTTCTTGCACCTTTGGTGCCTTTTAAGACAGTGCTTTAAATAGGTATAGATACATAGTTTTTTTTTCTAATTAGTGCAGTAGTTGGTTAGAGGTGAGTGAGTTGGTATTACTTGTTATAACTGTTTTTTAAACACCTTTACTGAATTATCACTTCTGACATAGGCACATTTACATTTATATAAAAGTAATCAAGCTGTTATAACAAGTTCACATTTACAAACATTATACTTTACATATATGCAGGTAATAATGCCTGACAAGGTGTGTTTAATATGTAATGCCCACCCAGGTGGCATCGGGTCTCTACACCCCTGGAAGGGTATTAATTACACATTAACACACACACTATCTGGCATTATTGTGCTTAGAAAATGGGCTCTCTGTAAAATTGTTGTGATTTACTTACTTATTTATATTTCTTTTATTACTATATTATTTTATATATATATATATATATATATATATATATATATATATATATATATATATATATATATATTGTATGTAAAATAGTTCCTCTGCCTAAAATTTCTAAGTTGCTGTAGCATATGTAAATGGTGTTAGAGGAAACATTTTACATCCAAAATGTAGCATTTTTTTAAAAAAATCTAGATAGTTGCTTTATTTATTTGTTCCTTACTGCTAAAATGTTTTTTTGCCAGTCATTTGGGGATTGAAGTCTCTCAATAATGACATACATTTGCCTTTCAGACCTATCCTTCAGAAAATTCATGTTAACACAAATCTTGTTTAACTTACTTTTTAATTTTTTTATTTAAAATCTATTGCTATTTTGGAGCCTTTTCCCCTTTATTTCAGGTTTTATCCCCATTTCTTGAGCTAAAATGTAGAGAGGTATGTAAACCTCTCATTTGCTGTTACCAATGTTCCATCAATTTCACTGTCTCTCCCTCTGTCATACAGACACCCCATAGACACTCACACATCTTTGCCCTTCAGAAAATGCATGCTAACACAAGTCCTAATGGAGCCAATTTCTGACTTTTTAAACAAGGATATGGTCCTGTTTTGAGCCTTTCCTCCCCCTTTATTTTACATTTTACTCATTTAACTAAGAGAAGAGAGGTACGTAAACCTCTTGAATGCTGTTGCTGCCAGTGTTGGATCACTCTCACACCTCACTTTCATGCATGCATTCACACACACAGACAGAAACATAAACACATACTCAGAAACATACACATACATACACTTTTTTTCTTCTATATTTAGATTTTACACTCACTAAACAGCAAAAGATTTTCTTAGTGAGTGTAAAATAACGGCTCGATTGTTTTGTGTTCACTCACATGCACCCATACGCTCACACAAACAGGCATAAACACATGCACATTTTTTTAAATATATATATATTTTACAGTTGCTAAACAGCAGTAGTGCTGCTTAGTGAGCGTAAAATACTGGCAGCTTTCCGTTTTCTCAGTCCGAGCTCCACAGCGGCATCATATGCTGCCGTGAAGCGACGGACGTGTTTTTCAGTGAGCATTACTTGTATATTAATGCCTTGCAGGAGAATGCTCATTCTCCAATCAGGGTGCTGATGTACTTTAAGCCCATTCTCTAATGTTATATATCATATAACCTAAGCAACATTACATAAATTATTCAGTTTCTGCCCTTTTTTTTCAAACAAGAAACATCTTTATTAAACCATCACTTATGGCATAATCATGCATTTATATAAATGAAAACAGCTCGCACTGACACAATTCTTGTTGCAAGAGTTTTGCATCATAAACCGTAATGAATCACTGCCAAATGCTAATATTATACACCACTTATAATCTACCCAATAATTTTCAGTCAAACATTACATAACTCATTTAAGTCCTGCCTTCTTTTAGACCTCATTCCTCCCCTGTGTGTATTGTTCCCACAATTCCCATTTTTTCATATGTAGTTTACTGTTTCCCTTTTCTAAAGATCAATTCCATTTGTTTTATCTCTGTTATACATTCACTACTTCTATTTTAATTGTTTTAGATATTGATTTCCTTTTTCTAGTCGACGGAGGAGGGAAATTCTTTACTCTGGTATTCGGGCCGGCCGAGGGCTACCCAGCAAGGATAACCCACAAGTGATGACTGCAACAGTGAATACACTCGAACATCTACATTTATGGTAAGTGTACATAACTGTACTTTCTTTGGATACTTTCTGCTGCTTTATGGCTATAATATTCTGTATGATTATTTTTATTCTCCTTAAAGGCCTGCATCCAAACTCCCAATCTCTCCTTGTTTCTTGAGATTACCCCGTTTCATCATCTTCTCTTTCCACTTTGAATTATAGTTTTCTGCTTATGCAATGTATAGGAGCCTTAACTGTAGATCTGAAATACCTCTTCAATTCGGGTAATGTCGGTCTGCCTTCTTCTACTGGAAGAATCAGCTTACCTCACTTGACTCTTGCCGTCTTCCCCTCCCAGATAATCTCCTTCAGTTCTTTATTAATTGCTATTCACAACTTTTCCTCTGGTTGATAAAAAGGTCTGACATGG
Organism: Protopterus annectens; assembly: GCF_019279795.1. Lineage (NCBI taxonomy): Eukaryota > Metazoa > Chordata > Ceratodontiformes > Protopteridae > Protopterus > Protopterus annectens. The sequence goes on from NC_056732.1 coordinate 1,807,283,090, forward strand.
ACTAAAAATATTTTAACTGCTTGCATCTTACTATCCATATCCATATAATAAGGCTTCAATTTTCTCAGTTTTTATATTATCTTTTGTTTAGTCTCTTCCCACATATCCTTAGCTGCTACACTGGATTCATTTTTAATCCATACTCCTGAATGTCTCATTTAATCATGTCCCCATAAATATGGCTATTGCTGTACCAATTCATTTGTGGGTACATAATTTACTGCTATTGTCTTTGTTTTAGCTTCATTAATTTTGTATCCCGAAAAGCTTTGAAACTGTCTCAAAGTATTCCACAAAAGTCTCTTTCTGGTTTTGTCAGGTATAAAATATCATCTGCAAATATAGCCAGCTTTTCTTGACTACCATACCAATTATATCCTTGAATTTCTGAGTCCCTTATTTTCTTTGCTAATGATTCTAAATATAATGCAAATAACAAAGGGAAAAGAGGACACCCCTGCCTGGTTCTTCTGCTCAAACAGAAATTATCAGAGAGGATCCCACCCACTTTAAGTTTTGCCTCTGATCCCTCATATATCCTCCTAATCAACCTTATAATTTTTTCAGAAAATGCAAATGCTTCTGTTGCCCTGCTCATAAAACCCCAGCTTACTCTGTCAAATGCTTTCTCTACATCAAGATCCACCAACAACAGTGGTATTTTCTTACATTCTGCTTCCCTCTGGATCATCATTGTTCTGTTAATGTTGTCAGATGTTTGCCTCCCCTCCATAAAACCACATTGATCCATATCTATCAATTTGGGCATTACATTTGCCATTCTTTTAGCTATTATAGTCATGAACACTTTATAATCATGGTTTAGTATAGAGATGGGTCTGTATGAAGTTGGATCTGATGGATCTTTACCCTCTTTAGATATTAAAGCTACCACTGATTTCTTCCAGGATGCTGGTACTGCTCGTCCTCTTAAAATACTGTAAAACAAAACCTTCCAGGTCTTTATCAGTTTTATTGCTCCTAGATTTCAAACCTCCACAGGAGTACTATCTATTCCTGGAACTTTCCTGTAGATTGGTTATACATCACAATTTTTATCTCATGTCCTCTATCCTAACTGTTAGTAATTGAGCCTCAGCTATCTCTAACTTTGGCAGATTTAATTCTTCCATAAACATTCCCATTTGTATATTTTCTTGATTTCCATATTACTTTACACAGACGTTTATAGAATTTCTGAAATATTTCAAATACCTCTACAGGATCTCTTACCTTCCTTGTTGTAGGCTGTCTAAGCTTGGCGACAGCCCTTTCTACTTTCCGTTGTTTGAGCCATTGTGCTAAAAGTTTTTGTGATCTAGTGTTATTATCAAAAAACAGTTGCTTAACAGCAGTCTTTCTAAACTCGTGCATATTATCACAGTAATCCCTTATTTTCTGCTTAGCATTCAGCAGTTGATCCTCTTCTTGTTCTGTGAGATTTCCCCTATTCTGCAATACTTTAACATTTGTCAGTCCCTCTAAATAATTCTTGTTACTTCATAACCATAGCTCTCTTTCTTTTATTTCCCTCCCTATTTTAAAATGCCATTTTAATTTTATCCCACTTCTTTGCTGTATTTTCAGAAGAAATTTCTATCATCTGAAATAGCTGTTGAATAACCTCCACTACCCATAAATTCCTCTCTTTTCAACAGATAGGTGGAAAAGCGCCAGTGTCTCATTTTTATTTCAATACCTTGTGTTTTTATTTTAGTTATTATTTGTGCATGATCTGAAAGAGTTTTTGGATGCGTATCAAGACCTTCAATATGTAAATTCTGTCTAACCTAGCCCAGTTTTTACATCTTAGGGAATAATATGTAAATTCACTCCAAACTCATATTACTGAATTCAGATATCCCATGCCAAATATTTTCATAAATGTCTTCAAAATCGACCCTCCTTTGTTATACTTCCCCTTCTTGGCCTCTGAGTCACATCTTCACTGGTGCAGATCAAATTCCATTCCCTCCTATAAATAATAGTCCTTGATAAAAACTGATTATTTCTCCTAGAATTTTCTTAAGCTCCATTATAGCAGTTGTGACACAAGTACACTGACCCAGCAATCAAGGAGCCTCAATCCTCACCACTAACACCAGTGAAGGGCATCCATATAGGGAAAGAATAATAAATACACACACATTAAAGTACAATTTCCCTTAAGAGCACACAGAGATTACCGTCAGTCTGGGGCTGGTTTCTCCCTTTCTCTCCAGGTCCCCAATAAGACTCCATACTGGCACAGGTATAGGGTCCAGATCTCAGCCTAGTGGGCAAGCTAAAACCTCCAGCACCCTCTCTATCCAACCATTTATTTGTGCCCCTGCCCAAGTAGCTGAAATACACACTTTGAGATAAGAGTTATATACAACCACACAGACACTCCTGGGGAAGGCTGGCACATGTTATCCAGCTGTCCCCTTTTACCCAGACTATACGGTAGTACCACTTGCCACAACTACTAATATTTATCAGCTACCAAAAGGCCCTTATGAAAGGGTCTCCAATTATACTGTGCAATTTTATTATCCAAATGGTAAGTGCAACTGAATAATCAAGGCTTATTTGGAGTGGCTTTGTAAAGTATCACTGTATATATGCAATGTACTCCAGAGCTTAAATTAACTCTCCATAAAACAGCCACAGTTGAAAGGTTTAAAAATATTTAATAATAAATAATAAAAACACAAAGACAATACTCCTTACTACACAATTCTAGTCAAGAGTTCAGAGATCACACAAAAATGCTTAAAATAATACAGTAGAATAGTTCTGACATCAGCAAAGAAAAACACTTAGAAATAGCTAGGAAATAGGAAGATTAGACTAAGAGAAAACACAGTTATAAAATAAACTTATATATAGAACACAGGCAGTGCTGGTGATGTTGGATGTTCTCAAGACAAATGCTAAATGCCCTCATTCTTTCTGTCCTTAAATTGATAACATAGTACCACTGATTCATTTCAGATTACATCATTTCTTTCTGGTTTCCAGGCTAACAGACATTCAGAGGTTAATAGCCCTTTTGTTCTTGCGGCTGGTCAGGAAGCTAGAGCAATAAAAGAAATTATGCATGTAAATTCTATCCATTAACTCTGTTCTCAAAACAATAGGCAGAATGCCTCCCTTTAGACATCTCGGCTCCGAGTTTTAAATTAAAGAATTTCACAATGCTTGACTTATCAGCTTTCTTACAGCAGAGTGCACTGTTACATTTTTTCGGTTCAACATCCCATACAGTCTTTTCACATTTAAGAGAACAAGCCTGTGGCTTACAGAAATATTTGCAAATTACATAATTATCTACAAAATTCTATCTAGCTAGGCTGGCAGCCTTCATCTATTTTCACCCCCCCCCCCCCCCCAGAGAACTCAAGCTAGTTTTTCAAGTGGCCCTTGAGAAACGTTGCTTGAGAGGGTTAGGTCTATCCATGTATACCTTACCCCATTCCCTGTCTTGAGAGGCCATCTGCATTGGCATTGCTAATCCCACTGTGGTACTGCACTGACATATCATATGCTTGCAACCCTAGGCTCCATCTTAGCAACTTAGTATTTTGCTGGCTGTCTCTGTTTAACCATGTTAGGGGATGGTGATCTGTAACTACAGTGAATTTTCTTCCATACAAATAAGGATGACGTTTCTGCAGTGCCCACACTATGGCTAGACATTTCTTTTCTACAGCTGCATAGCATTCCTCCCTGGGTTGGAGCCTATGACTGAGATAAACCACTGGGTGCTTTTCTCCTTCTGAAGAAATCTGGCTAAATACAGCCCCCACCCTGTGGTTTGAAGCATCCACCTGCAGAAAAAATTATTTGTTGTAATATGTACTGGCTAACACAGGGGGTCCTCCCAAAGCTTCCTTAAGCTCCTGGAATGCCTGCTCACATGCTGAGGTCCACACTACCTTATATGGCCTGTTCCTCCCTGTCAGGTCTGTGAGAGGAGCAGCTATGGTACTATAACTGGGGGATGAACTTTCTGTAGTACCCTGGTGTCCCTAAGAATGCCCTCACCTGCTTTTTTGGTAACAGGTGCAGGCCATGCCTGAATGGCTTCTACTTTGGCAGGTTTTGGCCTGATCTTACCACTCCCCACTCTATGTCCCAGGTAGGAGACCTCTGCCATATCCACCTGACATTTGCTCAGCATAATGGTCACCTCTGCCCTCTCTAATCTGCCTAGCACCTCCCTGACATGTTGAAGGTGCTTTTGCCAGGAATGACTAGAGATGGCAATATCTCTAGGTAAGCAAGGCCAAACCCTTCTGCTTCTGTTAGGATATAATCTACCAGCCTCTAGAAAGTTGTTGAGGCATTTTTCATCTCAAAGGGCATCTTTGTGAACTCATACAAGCCAAAAAGAGTCACAAAGGCTGACCTCTCCCTAGCAATGGGAGTCAAGGGCACCTGCCAGTAACCCTTGGTAAGATCAATGGTTGTAAGATATTTAGCCCCGCCCAGCTGCTCTAGGGCCTTATCTGTCCTAGGCATGGGGTAAGCATCTGACTCTGTGTAACTATTTAATTTCCTGTAGTCCACACAGAACCTGGTGCTGCCATCCTTCTTTGGCACCAGCACCACTGGGGAGGCCCCAGAACTGTTGGACTCTTGAATTACCCCTAGTTCCAACATCTCCTGTATCTCCTCCCTCAGAGTCTGTTTGACTCTCTCAGGCACCTTATAAGGGGCTTACCTAATAGGCCTTTAGAGTCCTGTATCCACCTGGTGCTGCACCAGGTGGGTGCACCCTGGTTTCCCAGTGAACATGTCCCCAAACTCCTGTAACACTGCTCAGATTTCTCGAACCTGGGTAGGAGATAGCTGCCAGGACATTGCTCCCCCTCCCACTGAGGTGTCAGTTTGAGCCTCACTAAGGAGATTAGTCACCAGATCTCCCTCAAACTCCTCCTGCAATCCACTGCAAATGCTCAACACAAGGGCCTCCCTATCATGGTAAGGTTTCATCATGTTAACATGGTACAATTTGTGCCCCTGCCTCCTGCCTAGCAGTTCTACCATGTAGTTAACATCACTTACCTTTCTTACCACCTTGTAGGGGCCCTCCCAAGCTGCTTGCAGATTGTTGTGTTTGACAGGAATGAGAACCATTACATCCTGCCCCACAGCTTTCTCTCTAGTGCGAGCATTCCTGTTATACTACACATTTTTCTGTTGTTGGGCTTCTGCTAGGTACTTCTGGAACAAGCCTATGAGTTCTCTGAGCCTTGTCCTGAGGTTTAGGACATATTCCACAACAGACTCCTTGTGAGATTCACACTCACCATCCCACTCATCATGAATTAAATCTAGAGGTCCCCTCACCCTATGCCCATACAACAACTCAAAGGGTGAAAACCCTGGGGATTCTTGGGGAACCTGTCTGTAAGCAAACAGATGGGGCAAATATTTGTCCCACTCCCTCTTAAACTAGTCTGCAAATGCCCGTAGCATGGACTTGATTGTAGAGTTTAAACTCTCAACAAAACCATTAGTCTGGGTATGGTAGGGGGTGCTCTTCAGGTGCTTCACCCCACAGTACTTCCACAGACAAGCCAGCTGGTCTGACATGAAATTGGCACCTCTATCAGTCAGTATTTATTTTGGGAAACCTAGCCTGCTGAAAATCTCTAACAAAGCATTTGCCACCTTTTCTGCCTCAATGGAGGACACAGCCACTGCCTCAGGGTATCGTGTAGCATGATCCACTACTTCTAGGATATACTTTTTTCCTGTGGAACTTGGTGTACTCAGAGGCCCCACAATATCCATAGCTAACCTCTGAAATGGCTCCTCAATCACAGGCAAAGAAATCAAAGGAGCTCTCACTTTGTCTCCTGCCTTGCCTACCTTTTTGCACTGCTTACAGGTCCTGCAGTACCCTGTTACATCTCTGGAAATTTCAGGCCAATAGACATTCTGCAAAATACGTCTCTTTGTACCATAGGCACCGGAAGCTGTTAAAGACTGGGGGGGGGGGGGGCAGAGTGTGACAGGGCCACTTAGTGAACTAAAAAGGGTAATTTTTTTAGAACTATTTGCTACCACAACATAGGCTCACTTGGAGGACATTTTAAGCTTAACCAATTCCCTTTTGGTGCTTGCTACCACAACATAGGCTCACTTGGAGGACATTTTAAGCTTAACTAATTCCCTTTTGGTGCTTGAATTAACATTTTCTGATTGGTCATAGCTATCCCCATGGCTGATAATTGTATATTAGCCCTAGTGAGAACAACTGCGATCATACCATAGATAATTTGAGGGGGCCATGTAAGGGATGCAGTATTTAGGAACTGCCTCTATCCATTAGTGGCATAAGGGGAAATTCTGGAGTACATTTTCTATTACTCATCCTTAGATTCAAGTTGCATTTGAATATGGATGGATGAGCTTTGCTTTATTTTTATGGATAGTCTGTTCTGGAACAGTGGTAGCCTCTGTAATATATATCCATCTCTCCACAGCATTCAGTTTAGATACCTGGACTGAGTATTTCTGATGCCATTTGACTTGCTAATGTTCAGTAGGTCCATCTGTATTATGTCGGAGGATGCTTTGTATGCCAGACATGTCACCTCTAAGCACTCTGTAGGATACTGAGTATAGTAATAAATCTTTGAGGTGGCCCATGCGACACCTATTGTTTAGGACTTTTATCCTTTTAGTAAGGTATCTCTGAAGGTATTCCATTTGTTGCATGGGGCTGGACAGATACATGCCAAAGTGGGCGCCAAAGTGGGCATTATACAAAACGATTTGACATAATGAGAGCTTTGTAAAGGGGGACAATAACATCTCTAGATCTAGTCACATTCGATTTGTTTATAAGCTGTGCAATATAGAAAGGCTTTCTTATGACTCTGGGCACATGTTGGTCAAAAGTTAGGTCACTGTACACACAAGTTCCCAAATGCCAAACAACTGGATCAGTTCTCAGAGGGCATTGTCATGATTTTGATACCAGTTATTATTTGGGACAAACTTTCCTGCATGATGGTTAAGTCATCTGGGAATTCAATAACTTCTCCTAGCTTGCAGTCATCTCAAACTTAGCTGGCCAAAGCTCTTTGGCATTTCCTTTTACTTTTGAGATGTATATGCCAAACAGAAAAAGTCTCAGCACCGAACCCTGGGGGATTCCATTGGTGACTAGTCTCTTCCCCTGTTTTGATCTCCTGTATCCTGTGAGCTAAGTTGACAATGCAGCTGGTGATGTAAGTGTTTGCTCCTACATTATTCATCTTTTGTACTACACCTGAGTAGGGGATTGTGTCAAAAGGCTTGGCCAGGTCAAGGTAATGTGGTGTGAACTGTTTTACATTCATCCGTTGCTTTGGTAACAAGAGTAGAGCTTAATCTTTGCCCATGATTTTGAGCCTTTCACACTTTCATCTGGGCTGTTTTCAAACACAGTTTTAGGGCCATGCATACATGTATGCATTCTTTGATTCACTTTCATGACTGTATTAAATTATATTCCTTGTATAATACAGCACCAGTTGTTAGAATGTGTTTTAAATCTGTACTTTTGAACAGTCTTACAGTAAACAATGAAACAAAATGTATGAACCAATAATGACAAATCAAAACTACTCATTTTAGAAAATTTTAACCATAAAAGGCCACTCAAACATCTCATAATCCACCAGTATCAGTAAATTTGCAAAATGTCTGCAGAAGTAAGTCATCTAAATAATTCCACATTGAAGGGATCTCTAACTAATGAAGATGTTGCTGCTAGGAAACCTTTATATTTCATTGTTTCATCTAAAAATAAATTGGCTGTTGCCCTTGAAGAATAAATTGCCTATGTTATATTAAAAAATGATAAGCTAATAGTATTGCAACAGGGAATGGATGGCAAACTGATAACAGGTTCATAGTTACTAGGTAACTCCTCCAAAGGAGGACATTCACAAGACTGTAGCATCCACTCCCTTTAAAATACAACATAGTACAGTATTAGTAATCTGCATACTGTGGGAGTAGAACCCACAGCCTTCTGCATCAAAAGTAAGCTACTACCTGTTGTGCTAACAATGCAAACGGTCTTGAAATATGCAGCACTAAACGTTTCTTCCCCTGAAGCACTCAGCTCCTTGTAAAATTTTTATTTATTTAACATTTTTTTTACCAGGAAAGTCAGACTTGGAAGAAAATCAAATTTCAGCAGAGGGCAGAGACCCAGGGAGAAATGCTCCAGGTGCATGTCTTTGTAACATGGGAGGAAACCAGAGTACCCAGAGAGAACCCACCCAAATACAGGGAGGACGTACAGACTCCACATAGAAGGCACCCCAGCCAAGAATCAAACCACATAACCTCTTTATATGAGGCAACAGCACTACCACTGCACCATCCACTTGACACAACTAAAGCTCTCAATTTCACAGCAGAAGAAATCTGGAAAAAGACAACATTTATTTGGGGGGGCAAAGGGCTAAAACCAGGGGCACATTTTAAATATTGCTTGTATAATCTTAGAAAGCTGCTAAAATAGTGTTTTGTGTTAGTGTGTTTCCAAATAAAAATATGGTAAGACTGAAACTTAAAGGGCTTTCATTATGATTTGCCAGAAAGCCACAAATCTTAAGAGGAACAGACCAAACGTATGAGCCAAACTCCCTGAATCACATGTGGTGGTATGTGTAGAAAATACAGGATCCTGTACCTAAGGTACAGGGTCTGAGCCCAATTACATACACACACACACACACACACACACACACACACACACACACACATACACACACACACACACACACACACACACACACACACACACACACACACACACACACACACACACACACACACACACAAAATATCACTTTGGAGCTACATGCAAGAAATATTGCTTTGGAGCTACTGCATAAAATAAATGGAACTAGCACTAAACAGCTATCACTTCAGAGCTACTGCATAAAATAAACGGAGCCAGAAATATCACTTTGGAGCTACTGCATAAAATAAATGGAGCTAGCACTAAACAGCTATCACTTTGGAGCTACTGCATAAAATAAATGGCCATCACTTACTGCATAAGCGTAACAGTTTGAAATATCACTGACTTACTCCTGAACTGGAGCCTTAGAAGCAAGCAGTTATCCACAGAGCTAACACTTGGGAGCCTTATCAGCAAAAAGTGCTTTCCATGCACTTTTGTGTTTAAATTAGTGTGCGACGTGTTGATGAGTTCTACGCACCCTCGCCCTGTGGTTCTGGCACCTATAGCTAAACTGCCCTATTCAGACCATTTCCATCATAAAGGTCTACTTCCACACACAACTACATTTTAAATTTATTGTTTGAACATTTTTCCAGTAGGCAATTATGTAAAATGCATGCACCAATAATGACAAAATTGCCCATTCAGAACATTTCCATGATAACAGTCTACTTCTACATACAATATATAAATACAAAATCACAGTAGTGTAAGCCATAGGCATGTTGCACAGCTTCTTGAACTTATTTTCAATTGGAGGGGGGCAAAGGCCAAAAACCAGGGACACATTTTAAACATTGCTTGTATAATTTTGGAAAGTTGCCTGCATAAAATGTTGTGTTACCACCATGCATTTCACTGCCAAGTCTTGGACCCAGAACCCTGTGCACTATAGTCAGAGCAACCTACCACTAAGCTAAACCAGCAGTTTCTTGAAAGACAGGAAGACAAACTTAAATTGCTATCATGTCATTTAGTGAATTCAGTTCTCACTTCTCACCATAGCTCTCAACCTCTTAGCACAAAAATACAGAACAAAGCCAATAATGGGGAAATACAGCCCCAAAATATGGACACATTTCAAATACTGATTTTATAACCTTAGAAAATTGCTAGAATAAAAGGTTTTGTTTTACCACTCCTGAAAACCAGAGGAACAGAACAAAAATGTGACACATAAATTCACAAGTGATGGCGGCTAGGGACTTTAGGCTATTTTTACCTGTACCCAAGGTACAGGGTTTGAGCCTGAGTACCTCTAGCCACCAGATGTATCCTGTTGTGGGAAGGCATTTTCACACACACGCACACACCAGTCAGGAGACAGGAACCAATGCTTAAACACAAACCATCAATTATCAAATGAATTATGCAATTATACTATAACTTGGAAAAATATGGAAATAAGCTAACTTAAAGCACCAAAAATTTTTCCAATTAAATATTGCCAAGAGACTTCATGTTTTAAATGAAGTGGAGATAAAGTTTTATATTTCAGATCATTAATGCCTCTAAAATATTCATGGTTTCAACACTGCCCACTGTTCTAGACAGATTAATGGTAGCACGAACATCAAACCCTCTTTCGTTTATATTGCTATCATGGCATTCCATGGCATGGAAAGCAATAGCATCACTCACATCTTAGTACATATATTAAGAACATGTTCCTGGATCCTTAATGTGACATGTTTCTTACTTTGCCAAATATATCATTTAACTTATAAAAATGTGCACTTAATAGCATAAACTACTTTCCATGAAACACAAGTGAAGAACTCTCTTAAGATATGTTTTTTACCACAAATATCAAAACTAAAATCACATAGTACATGCTTACATATGTTGCATCTCCTACATCAATGCATGTCAGCAGTATTTAAGAAAACGTTTCATATGGGGATTTAAAGGACAATAACACCAACAAATCCAAAGCTCAACTGAAAGAAAACACAGGATTTTTGGAGAGACTCATTCTTAATGTGGCATCAGACAACAACATATGCCAATTATTTTTAACCACATTAGCAGATGTCTCTGTGAAGGTTGAAATCTTAGTCATGTAACACACATTATCAACATGAGCACCCTATTTCAAAGCAGCTGAAAAAATCCTTGAAGGAAACAAAAAAAGACTTTGGCTTTGCTTCTGTTACTAACCACTTCACCACCAAAACTTGACTTATACATTTCTCAGCTAAAGACGCTCCATAATCTTTCAGATAATTGTAATTTCATATACTGTATCAAACAAGAACATGATGCATCTGAAGTATTATTCATTAACTTGTTAAACTCGCGTAATGGCAATGAATAAAGAAGATGAAAATGATCAGCACTAGAGACTTGTAAAAATCATTAGCAAAAGTTTCTTTCTTAAAGATCATTGATGTTATAACATGACCCAGTTTACCTTCCAACGAAATATAAAAAAATCACTTTAAAATCCAAAACAACAAAATCAAACCAAAACACCCATTCATTGTTATTTAAATCATTACATAATCAACAACAACATCAGATTTGTTACCCCCCAAAAGACAAAAAAAACTGTGAGTGGTCTCCCTGCATGTTAGAAATAAAACTTGTGTAATTAAGTGTGAAAATGAAATCACACACACACACACAAGCTTACTCACTCTGCATTCTCTGTGGTACATCTCTCAGTAAATCAGACTCCATCCTCAGTCCTCCCTCCAAGTAGTAGATTTCGGCGATAAGCAGCAGCTAAAACATAAAACTGTCGGTTCCCACTTGCAAATGCATTTAACCCGGAAATACGTACGTAGTGAGCTCGGACGAGCTGATGTCATCGCTAAAGCGCAAAATAATAAAGTAGTAATTTGGGACAGATGATCTGCAAAAGTGAAGGGTGCTCCCCTCCCCCTCGCTCTATGGTTCCAGCACCCATGCTTTGTACGTTTTATTCCTATATGAATTGCAAAGGGAATATCATGGACTATGGCTAGAAGCACCAGACGGTAGGCTCTAGGCACTACCAACTGCTGTACCCTCTCACCTTCTAGCCCTCCCTCAGGGTTCCACTCTTTATACAGTAACCTTTTGTCCCAGTATACAGATTCCCCCTTCTCTTGAGAATCAAGTCCCTCACTAGCTACCTGCCTTAGGCCTTGCAATGTAGGATCTGAGAGCTGAGCCTGTCTCAACTCTCTCTTTGTAACCCTCCACAGTTTCCCTTCCACAGGAAGTCTGGCATTCTCTGAGAGTGGTGCCTCACTGTCAGTCTGGATACTATTACTCACCTCTACTTTTGCAGTCACTCAGTACCCACAAGCAGCTGTGGCTCACCTTCAGTCTCACTGCTACAGCATAGCCTCCTTCCTGAAGTAACCACCTCACCCATCCTGGCTGCAAGTATGCAGTCTGTCTGGTTCTCCCCCAGGCTACCAGACCCACATGCTTGTCTCAAAGCCTGACTGCATGTAACTGCATAAGCACATGGTACTGCCTCATCCAAATCCTTCCCTATTATGTCACTTGCAGGATGGTAGTTTGGTACCCCTGTTGTCTCAAGACAAAATTCTATTGGCATTTTGTCTTTCCAACTTACTGGCCCTCTCACCTTTTGTTCCCCACCTTACCTCCGTGGACATCTGTATGTCACATGGCCCCACTGGTTGCATTCAAAACATTTAACCCTAGGTCCTGGATGTGTACCTGAATTAGCAGCTTCCCCTGCTACTGGCAGATTCTGTTGGGGCAGTCCGTGCTTCCCACCATGGGTTCTTTTAGACCTATGAGCAGTACCAGAGGTCCCTTTCCTGTGCAGGGATGCCCTGCTTGCTAGGTATAGGTCTCCCTTCTTCCCCAACTCATCTGAAGTAGCACATTGTCTATCAGCTAACCAGATCCTCATGTCCTCAAGCAAAGTGCTAAGGGCGTTTTCCCTCACCAAAAGGTTTGCAAGCCCTTCAAAAGTGGTGACCTGACATCCACTCACCCACCTATGAAAATAAGTGCTCAGATCAGCAACATATTCACACACTTTCATCTGCCTTGAGTTTATGCTCACAAAACTTTTTCATATACGTTTCAGGTGTTAGCTTAAAAACTTCTAACAAGCAGTTCTTAACAGTAATATAATCAAAACATTCCTGATCAGAAATTTTAGACAACACAGTTACAGCTTTAACATGGAATAAGAGGTCAGGAACCGTACCCAGAGTGTTAGGTCAACATCATACTGTTTACATACCCTCTCAAACATATGAATGAAACTATCAAAATGATCTCCAACTGTAAACTCTGGAAGAAATGTACTGACCTTTTGTGCTTCTGGGATCCAGTTACTCCCATACCTATTATCTCCATGACTCTGGTGAAGAGTCAGCATCTCTTTTTCATGCTGCCTCTGCCACTCCTTTTCCTCAGCTTCAAGGCATAGCTGTTTCTCATTCTCCTCAGCCTGCAAACATTGCAGTTTCTCATTGTCCTCACTCTCTAGATGCCTCAGTCTTTCAGCTGTTTTTATTTCCAAATACCTGGCCTACAACTCAAGTCTATTTAGCTCCAGATGAATTTTAAGTCATCTGCAGAAAGATTGAGCTGTCCAGTCTCTGAGTGTGGTAATCTCCACTGCCAGACTGATCATCCTCCTGGTTGCTGTTTTCTGATACAGCTGTGACCAAAGCTGCAATCATGTCTGCCTTAGTCAGGTTTCCATGCACCAGTCCCCTAGCCTGGCACATCTCAGCCAGCTGGCACCTTGTCAGCTTTCCATACTTCTCTGCTGACATGCTGCCTGCTCTCCCTGACTAATTAAGCTAACAAAATAAATAAAACAACTGTGATCTGAACTCTAAGTATTCACTGCATGGCTGATTTACAGTACAAAAACGTTCAGTTATCACTTTACACAAGCTACAGGAATTCACTCTACCCACACCACTACAAGCCAATTAGTATTTGCCAACCAATTAATATATGGTGTGGAAATCCCACCACTGCCAAACAATTAATATGTGACGCCCGTGCACTGGCCCAGCAGTCAAGGAACCTCAATCCTCATCACTAACATCGGTAAAGGGCGTCCATATAGGGAAAGCATAATAAATACATGCACAGTAAAGTACAATTTCCATTAAGAGCACACAGATCACAGTCAGTCTGGGGCTGGTTTCTCCCTTTCTCTCCAGGTCCCCAATAAGACTCCACACTGGCACAGCTATAGGGTCCAGATCTCAGCTTAGTGGGCAAGCTAAAACCTCCAGCACTCTCTCTGTCCAACCAGTGCTTCATGTCCCTGCCGAAGTAGCTGATACACACACACACTTTGAGATAAGAGTTATATACAACCACACAGACACTCCTGGGGAAGGCTGGCACAGGTTCTTCAGCTGTGCCCCTTTTACCTAGACTATACGGTAGTACCACTTGCCTCCACCCAATAATATTTATCAGCTACTAAAAGGCACTTATGAAAGGGTGTCCAATTATACTGTGCAATATTATTATCCAAATGGTAAGTGCAACTGAATAGTCAAGGCTTATTCGGAGTGGCTTTGTAAAGTATCACTGTATATATGCAATGTACTCTAGAGCTTAAATGAACTCTCCATAAAACAGCCACAGTTGAAAGGTTTAAAAATATTTAATAATAATAAAAACACAAGACAATACTTCTTACTACACAGTGCTAGTCAAGAGTTCAGAGATCACAGGAAAATGCTTAAAATAATACAGTAGAATAGTTCTGACATCAACACAGAAAAATACTTAGTCTAATCTTCCTATTTCCTAGCTATTTCTAAGAGAAAACACAGTTCTAAAATAAACTTACATATAGAACACAGGCAGTGCTGGTGACGTTGGGTGTTCTCAAGACAAATGCTAAATGCCCTCATTCTTTCTGTCTTTAAATTGATAACACAGTACCACTGATTCATTTCAGATTACATCATTTCTTTCTGGTTCCCAGGCTAACAGACACGCAGAGGTTAATAGCCCTTTTGATCTTGCAGCTGGTCAGGAAGCCAGAGCAATAAAAGAAATTATACATGTAAAGTCTAACCATTAACTCTGGCCTCAAAACAATAGGCAGAATGCCTCCCTTTAGACATCTCAGCTCTGAGTTTTAGATTAAAGAATTTCACAATGCTTGACTTACAGCAGAGTGCACTGTTGTTACATTTTGTTTCAGCTCAACACCCCATACAGTCTTTTCACATTTAAGAGAACAAGCCTGTGGCTTACATTAATATTTACAAATGACAGAATTATCTACAAAATTCTTTCTAGCTAGGGTGGCAGCCTTCACCTATCTTCACAGCAGTTTTAGGTGGAATATAAGTGCATACCAATGTAATCCTCCTCCATTGTCCGTAGCCCCTTAGCACTACAAATTTGCCATTATTATCTTTTTTTATCCTCTTCTATCACTATTGGAGCTCTTCTTGCAATTAATATAAGTGTTCCTCTTTTCCTTTGCCCCAGGTATTCCACTGAATAACCATCATGAAAACCTTTCTTTATAAAATTCATATGTTTAGTTCTATCCATATGTGTCTCCTGTAACATAAGTACTTGCTATCTACATTTTAATATAATTCACTACTCTTTCATTTTTGTATTTATCTGTGAGACCATTGACATTTAAAGACATTACAGAAAGCACCATTTTATGAAAATGTTATTATTCTGACCTTTTATGTATAACATCGTTTTTGTTAAATATCTAGTTCCAACTTTTGTATTACGTGCATACACTGTTATGCAGGTTGAACTTTTATACAGTTGTTTCTTGTAATATTCATTTGAGCCTCTGTTGTGTCTTACACAACTTTTTGTTTTATTGAAAGCCCATAAATAAATAAAAAAGCAAACAAACCCCCAATACCCTCATAAAAGCAACTTAATGCTAACACACAGAACTATGTACATCTTCAAATATTGAAGTTTTACTCTCCTAATGGGAAAAATGTCCTAAACTAACTGCCACTCTAATAGACCTGAGTTAACCTAAAAGGAAATTTACCCATGTTAAGATACATGGTTCAACCTGTGCTTCTTCTAAGTGCTAACTGGTTTTGTCTTATATTTATAGCTCTCCCAGCTGGGAAAACCCCTTTCTTTTGTCATGCTGTTTTAACCAGGCTTTTTATCTTTACATTACAGTGCCTACATTTGTTAAAACTGAACAAGAAGAAAGAGAGAAAAAGGGAGAAAGAAAAGAAAAAAAAAAGAATGAACAGTAGCACCTGTTTACAATCTCCATTACACTTAAATCTAACTGAGAAAACTGCTTTATAGCATGGAAAGAAAACCACACACCACAAATATTGTACTATTAAGAAAAAAAGTATTAACTTACAGTTAACTTTCTCCCCTCTCTTTCCCTTCCCAAGGCATTTTACAAACATGAATGACAAAGTAGGATGCATGCTTTAAAGTCCCCCATAAGTCCAACTGATTCTGAAAAAAATCCAGTATTTCCATTTTTTCTTGTGCTGTCATATTTCACAAATATAATTATTGCATTGCAGTACCACATTAAGTTACTGGCTTTAATACTGTTCATCTCCATCTCCCAAATCCTGTATTTGCTTAATTTCTAGTGTACTCTTGATTCTTCTAGTCATCTATTGTGCTCCCTTCCTTCTCTCCTACATTTTCCTTTGAAACATTGGAAACGGTATCACAGCTACAGTCTCTGTAGTCTTTATTACCAGAATAACAAGAAGCAGACTCTCCTTTTGTTTCACACCTCACTTTTTGTTGGACAGACTATTGCATTTCTTCTTTAGCAGGTTACTTAATCAAAAATTATTTTGTCCCTCCAGGGATGAATACCTTGAAGACAGCTTGGTACAGCAGTTTGTATCTCATATCTGCATCCTGACATTCCCTGAGTAGTTGAATAAATTTACTTCTCTTCTGCCTGGTGTACGTATTTCTCCATAAACATTCTGCTGTCTCCCACTTTTAGTACTTTGTCCTTCTGCCACAGTTTTGTCAGAATCAACTCATTCTGCTGGTAGAATTGTATCTTTACTATTAAAGGTCTAGGTTGCTTTCTCATAGCCAGGTTTAAAGTATATACACAATGTGACCTTTCAACTAACAGGTCCTGCTGTGGGATACCAGTCCAGTTGTTTGTTTGTGCTTTCATAAAATGAATGCAGTCTGTTCCTTCCAGCTCCTGAAAATTTCAGGTTTTCTCTACATGCTCTGTCCTCCAATTCTATTATTTTTTTGAGACATCTGTTCTTGAGCAGTCTCATATTCAGCCTCCATTTCACCCTCTGAAGTTTGCAGCTTTATCACCTCCCTTGAATATCTGTTTAAAGCTTATTCCATTTTTCCAGCCTTTTTTGTGTTTATATAATCTATCAGCATTTCATTTATTTTTAACCAAGTCTGTGTGCAGTTGTCTTATATCTTCCTATAGGTTACTGGAAGTCATGTCTGGAGGTTGCATTGCTTTTTGCTGAACAGCTGCAGAACTTTCCCCAGTCAGTGTTACTTCCTCACTTTTTATAGCTGAGTTTTTATCCAGGTCCTCTGTATTTCTTTTTTCCAGGCATCCAGGCAATACACTTACTAGCAAGTTATTGGACTGTATCCATAAACACAAAAGTCTACTGGCCTTCTTTACTGAGTTTCTATTTTCACAATTAAGCTGTTACTCATTGTGCAGCCATCTTGGAAGTCCACTTGTTATAACTAGTGTTGTTATTCTGGTAATTATAATGTTAGCAGTTTCTGTTAACTAAATTTCAGGATGACTGACAAACCATCTGGGTTTAAGAAATGTGTGGCTTGGGGCCACAAGATTTTGAACTCTGGCTGTCACTAAATGTGTATAGTGCCTGGGAGAGGCCCACTTAGAACAGTTCTGCTTTCTCTGTTTGGTCTTCTATCTTCCCCTACAGGAGACTTGGCCTTTCCTCATGCTTCTGTCTGGGTGCTTCTCCCTCTGTCAGGAAGCCTGACATATGTAAAGAGAATGAAAGAGAAAAAGGACAAATTGAGGGAATCTTGGAAATGGTCCCTAGATCGTTCCTCTTTGTCTGCATCTTCATCTCCAGCTCTAAAACTTTTGATGCCTACTGATCCAACTTCTGGCTCAGACCCAGTACCCCCTTGCTTCCAGAACTGAGGTTCTCATAGTAGCAAATTTCGCTGAGACTGTTTTCCCTTTATGTCCTTAAGGGGTCATTTGCATGGGTCTATATTTATTCTAAGAAAGCCGTATTCATCAAATACTTCTTCTGCGAACAACAACCACAGAAAATCACTTCAGCGAACCACGGAATTTTTCCCATTGTTCATAAACACTTGGCCATCACCTAAACCTTGGCCTTTCCCCCACTGTAGTGTGATCTCGGAGTTGGTGTATATAGTTGGGAGTTTGGGGGCACAGCCTCCACATTGGGGGTGTGTGGGCAGCAAAGCCTCCCACTTGGGTGGATGTGATTTAGTCCATTGTGTGTTCCAGATGGTTGTTGAGCAAGTGTGAAGCATGGGAAAATTCTGTGGTTCACTGAAGTGATTTTTGGCCATTGATGTTCACAGAAGATCTATTCGATTAACATATCTTTTGCAGAATGAATATAGACCCTTTGCATATATCTAATGGGCCTCCATTACAGAAAGTTTAAGGTATCACACAGTGAAGACTCTAGCTTGGCTGGGATTTTCTTGCAGTCTTTACTGAATGATTTGTCTGTGTGACCTTTTTACCCTTTGCTTTGGACCATTCTCCAGGGGAGGACTTTTCACCGCTCCTACACACTGCCTTCCTCTGTTTTATCCTTCCACTCGGTGTGGTCATCTATGAGTCTTTCTGAAGATGATATGGATAGAATAATTAGGAAATTCCTCAGGACTCTGATCCTGTTGGAGGTTCTCTTGACTCCGGCACTGCCCGGACCCATGATCCTTGGCCATTCACCTCATAACACTGTTACTTATACCTCGATCTACTGTTTGGATTTGGGACCAATGGATCAAAGTTTTAACCAGGGTTTGTCCACATCAGATCCAAAGTCTTGTAAATTGTCAGCTCTTGTCTCTTCTCTGATCCATCCTGCCCTGATTGGTTTAGATCTGGATGGATCTCAAGGCCATAGTGTTGGTGCTGGAGCCAAGGTTGTTGCTGCCATCTCTCCCCTTTGGAGCCTCAGCATTAGACAGCTTGGTACTGGCATTGATTTCAGAGCCTATCCACATGGGATCCTGAGATCAAGTCAGACTGGAAACTTGATCCATCTGTTGTGTTTCCATGTATTCCTTCAGCCTTGTCATTCAAGGCCTCAAAAAGAGTGATCTCTTACTCGGGTGAGCAGACTTCCCTTCCCAGGTCCATCTATCCCTCACAGGATTTCTCCTTGTCTTGACACTGCTCATTCTATCCCATCAGGGCAGCTGGTCCATTCGAGCCTCATGACAGTCCACCTTTGGGACCCCTATTTTTCTTCTAGTCTTCTCCAGAGCACTCCATGGTTGAAGCTTCTAGGAAGCATGCATGCAAGAGGAGGCATGTTGACATCCCTCACAAGTTGTTAACCGAAGGCACTGACTTCAAAAAAGGGGGGGGTCCCCCAGATCCCCATTGAGGACACCTCAAACTTTTGAGATATAAAGGGGGGGTGGTCATAGAATGCTCCTTTCCAGGAGGAGTTTGTGTTTTTGAGGCTTTTGGAACCAACCAAGGTACTTCTTGGGTAGTACATCCTCTGGATAAGATTTCTGACCTCATCTCTAAGTGGGTATGGAATGAACCAGATGTGGCTAAACCCATTCCCTGTATTCTGACAAATTTCTGGTATCTTCAAAAGATTGCCCACACTGGAGCAAGGGTCCTTCACTTGATTCTTATGGCAGTAGCGGTGGCCACCAAAAAGGAGCTTGCTGAGTGGTGATCCTCTGTCCACCTTCCTAACAAGGAGTCTAGGGTGCTGTACACATTTAGAAAGTGGGTTTATGCTTCAGCTAACTTCATATTGAGGGATCTGAATTACCTGATACACAAGACTTAGAAGGATTTGAAGAAGGAACTTTCTAAATCTCTCTAAGGAATCCATTTCTGCAGAGGACAAGAAGACTGTGGACTTGTAGTTGGCCATTCTCCATTCCATTTTGCATAGTGATGCATCTAATTTGTAATGCAACTGAGGGCACCTCAAAAGCAGTTGGTACCAGCATTACAGTAAGTAGACCTGCCCAGATGCACTTGTGGTAACTTCACAGAGCACTTCAAGACATTGTTTGTCAGTGCTCCTTTTGATGGCTCAACATTGTTCAGGCTGAAAGTTGAAGAGACACTTTCTAGGAGTTAGCAAGATGGGAAGGCACATTCTGCTGTAGAGATATGGCTCTTTACCCCCCCCCCCAGAGATATTTGTCGATGAACCAGAATGGAAGGAAGAAACTGTGGTTCCACAAATCTCATGGGTTTTATTCTGACATTCCTGGAGATAGAGGCAGATGGAGGAGCTCCAGTGGTAGACATTGCCCTTGCAGCAGAGGTAGTCATAAAAAATATGTACTCACTATAATATTCCAACTGTGTTATCCATTTTCATTCATCCTCAACAGTCGGATTGGTTCTGACTTGGCCTCTTCTTCCAGATTGTAAAATATTTGAACTCTTGAGCTCCTCCCTTTACCCATAATGCCCCAGCCACCTAACATTCCTCAGATCTAGCTTGCTGCCCATAGATTTATAAGTTCATAGGTTCATAGATGATTACTAGGCTAACAGCACAAGAGCCTTTACAAGTCTAGCCAGTAATACCCATAATATGACAGCATTATATCTTAATTATCCAGATATGAGATGGAGTAGTATCAGTATAGTGAGTCTTTGGAAGTTGGAGCCCAGAGTAATTTTACAGACTGCTTCTGTCCATGATGGACATAGGAAGTACCCCAGGAGTGAATTTATGATTCCCCATCCATTTATCCAAATTATTTTTGGAGAGAGTGAAGGACAGGCTTTGTTTTATAAAGATGAGAAGTTTATTCCATAGACTAGGTAGCCTTTAGGATATGAATGATGGTGCAGTGGTGCAGCGGTAGTGTTGTCACCTCACAGCAAGAGGTTCTCCCATTCGATTCTCGGCTGGGGTACCTTCTGTGCAAAGTCTGCATGTCCTCCCTGCGTTCGTGTGGGTTTCCTCTGGGTGCTCCGGTTTCCTCCCATGTTACAAAGACATGCATCTGGAGCCTTCCTCCCTGGGCCTCCACTGAAAATTGGCTTTGTTCCAAGTCAGACATTCCTGGTTAACAAATGTAAAATAAATAAAGTTAATCTGTCTCTCCAGCAAGTTCTGTTTTATAAAAATGAGAAGTTTTATTCCACGGAAAAGGTAGCCTTTGGGATATGAATCTGTCTCTCCAGCAAGTTCTGTTAGAGTCACAAGTAAGGTTCATGTCAATGGAATGCGTAACACTTGTATAATTTTTCTTGCAAATATGTACCATTTTCATCAGGGCTGGATCAGATAATGCCTTGTAGCTCAGGCATAAGTTCCCTCTCAGTAAACGACATTAGGTGGAGTAAAGGAATATAGCCTTTAGCTGGTCTGCATAAGACATGTGTCTTAAGCTTTGTTTTTTTTTTTTTTAGTGAGAAACCTCTGGGGCTGCTCCAGTTGGTGTAAGTAACTGGTTAGGTACATGCAGAAAGGAGCACTGTACTTGATTATGGGCCTGAGGAGGTCAGAGTACAATGGTACTATGACTTCCTTTGATCTTGATGCCATGCCTTCACTTATAAGTTGAGCCACAGAAGGATTTCCTCACTACCATAACTATGTGGTGGTCAAAGTGTAGTTTATTGTCTGTGTTCCTAGGTCCCTCACCATTGGTTTTACTTTTAGCGGTGTGCTATCAATATTATAATTTGCAGGGATATCTGATTTACAAAAGGGTATGATTACACATTTTTTAGCATTTAGTCTTAGACCATGGTTTTGACACTGGTTGTTTGTCATGTTTAGGCCTGTTTATAGGATGTCAACATCGTTTGGGGATTCAGTGATTGCACCCAACTTACAGTTGTCAGTGAACTTGGTGAGCCAGAGGTCCCCAACATTGGCCTTCACTTCAGAAAAGTATATACTAAAGAGGAAGGTTCCCAACACTGAGCCCTGTGGGGCACCACTAGTAACAGGTTTCTTATCTGAAGTGGATTCACCTATCCGGACAACATGTGTTATGTCAGTGACCCAGTTGGCTGAGTTGGATGACTCACTTTTCTAGCAGCTTTTTTATTTCTAGTGCTGCTGCTTCCCTCTGACTGTGTGGAATATTGGGGATTTTCTTTGAAACTGATAGAGGGGGATGGAAAAATGGTATGAGTTAACCTCTGGATATTATCCTCCGCACCCATGAATCTTTTGTGATATATAGCCAGGCTGTCTGGTGCAGGGATAGATGACTCCCAACTGCCTCCAGAGATGGACAGTCAGGCTTCCATTGAGGAGCACTGATAGGATCTGTATGAGAAAGAGTCTCTAGCTCCCTATTTATGTGGACCACATCTGCTGTGGGGGCAGCATCGTCCATTTGAGTTCCCCCCTCTGCCCTGGGGGAACTCTCCATGTGGATCTTGAAAGGGACCCTGGGATTTCTTGAACCACATTTTTCTACCACCTCATTGGTTTCTAGAAGAGGAACATTGAGGAGCAGAAAAACATACACCCACAGAGGACTGGGTTTTCCCTTCCTCTTCACAGCTAGAGAGTGTGTCTTTCACTTTGGGACCAAACAATGAGGTTCTGTCAAAGGGTACATTGATGTAAGAAGCTTTGAAGGGTTTTGCAGAATCACACAACTGCATCTAGGCATGTCTGCTAATGGAAATGCCTAAAACTACTGCCAGTGAGGTAATTTCAGCAGCATGAGAGATCAGTGTCATGGATGGATTGGAAATAGACTGAAGAGTGGCCAACTGCAAGGGAATGGTGTTCCCTTCCTTGGAAGATATGGACCCAGAGAGAGAGAGAGATGCTAAGCCCTTTGATCAGGTCTATCTAAAGTCTGGTAAAATGTGTCAAATAATTCAGCAACATAAGAGTGAAATTCACTGAAGCATACACACATTTCCCAAATTTGTCCAGCGCCCCAGACCCCTGTTAGGGGGATGGACAGAGGAAATCTGTTCTACTAGTTCCTTTCTTGTGGCAGTCATAACAACCATGTCATCAACAGGCACTACTATACTCCAGTGTAGGTGGTCTTTGATTGGAGCAAGGATCTTGTCTGGCTCCTTCTAAGCCCACCGCAAGACTAAATCTATAAGCTCATTGACAGACGGAGTCACCCAGGAGGTAGACGGACCAGACCCAAAAGCCTCCAGAAACATTCATTGATTCCTCCTGGGAAGGATTATGGGGGACCAACCACCCCTTTATTTAAGGAGTTCCAATATGTCTTCAAAGGAGACATCAGGTGGTGATCTGGGGGCCCCTTCCCCCTCATCAAAAATCAGTATCTTCAGTGTCAGACTCTTGTAAAGAGTCTAAGTGCCTCATTTTGCAGGTTCTTTTCCAAGGAACCTCTTCAGTGGGATACCCTGGGGAGTTATGGGAAGAGATAATGATACCCTGCTGGGACACCTGGAGACTGGTTCAGATTGGCTGTCTTGGAGGAATGGATGAATGAGGCTCGGGATGCAAAGTTTTCGGCTCCTGCTGTCCTGGAGGCAAACTACCCAGGAGGGAGTAGGAGACAAACTATCTAACATCAGTGCTCGAGGGAAAGTCTTTTTTTGTCTCCTTCACACAGGATTGTATGCCAGGGATGTCAGCTAGACACCTCAGTTCAAAGAGCTTTTCTTCCATGGGAAAAATATATCTATATCTGGATCTGCTGTTAAGGTTTTCCTCTCAAACCTCAGTAACTGGGAGAGAATACCTCAGAACTTTGCATCTCATGGCATTGTCATTCTCATGATACCCTTGGATAGACTCCACATTAGAAAGATACAATGGTATCTGAAGTCTCTTTGGCCCAGCACCAACATCCTTTGTCTTTTCAAATTCCACCACTGGGGTTTGTCAGAATAAAAAAATCACTTGGTGGAGGCAGCAAATTTCCCTATATCCTGGTTTCCCCTACTCTTTCCCTGCTCCAAAGCAGTCAGTCACCACTGTGAAATCTTGCACTTTTCTTGGGGATTAGTGTCATGAGGGATAAACATGCAAGGTGTGTGGGACAGCAAGGACAGATACAAGTGCATACATTTAAATGAGATGCTTGCCCTGATCAAGGCACTCAACTGTCTGAATCATCTTTGGTCCCTGGAACCTCTTCAGGTTGTTACAGACAATACCATAGTAATGTGCTACATCAGCATGCAAGGGGGATCCAGGTCCACCCCCCTCCTCTGCAGACTAACCATCTTAGTTTGGAATATAAATATAGTTTCATAACACAATCTCACTCTTCAAGCACCCTGCATTCTGTCAGTGCAAAACTGTGTGGCAGACAATCCAATCAAGACAAGAGCAGCGCCTCACAAATGGAAACTAGATTAAAGGGTTATGAAGATTTGATCATGACAAGAGCAGACCCTCGTGAATGGAAACTAGATTAGGGTTGTGAAAATTTGATCAGTCTGTTGGGGGTTCCTGAAGTTGTCCTCTTTGCCTTCTCTCTGAACAGTCAGTGGCAAGATTCTTCTCCAGAACTCCATGCAAGAAGGCCTGGAAGACAGAGGCCTTTCTCTTTTCCTTTTCTTGGACAGGAATGTTCCTACATGTTTTTCTACCCTTTCCACTGATATCTAGGGTACGTCTGATGATTCAGAGGGAATTCGCCAAGATCATTGTGGTGACTTTTCTGGCTCAGGCCACTGTGGTTCTCACTTCTTTTGGAAATGATAAGGGACAATTTTCAAAGAATGGATCTACTCACATGAGATTATGGATGTTTGATACATCCCAAACACAATTAACTTCAGCTGACTTGCCCGGATCATAGTGTCTTAATTCCCTTTAAGCATCTGTTAGCTTAGGATGTGCAGCAGGTACTAATGGAGAAGAGAAATCCCATTAACTAGTAAATTATACATGTGCAAATGGAAAAAGTTCTAGTTGGTGCCAAGAACATAACCAGCACTCATTCAGGGCTAAGTTTCTTTGGGTTTACATTACTTTGATCCTCTCCATGGAAATCTTTACTAAAAGTGAATGATTTATTCATTCTGAAAAGAAATCAGAGTTACTTGTATGAATCATTATCCCATGGCATTTCTTATTCTCCTGTCAAAGTTAATTTATTGGTCATTTTAGCATATCTGCCCATGGATCCTTATCTTTCCATTCATTGTCATGTGAAAATGTTTTTGAAAGGGGTTTTCCATAAGAGGCCTCCAAGAAAACTGGTGCCCCCTCCTTGAGATTTAACTTGTGTTAGAGAAGCTAACATTTGTTCCATCTGAACCAGCTAATCTGTCCGACTTGAGATATTTAACATGGAAAACAGTTTTACTGATTGCTTTGATCTCTGCAAAAAGAATCTGAGTTACAAGCTCTTATGGTTAGTCAACCCCTATTTTATTTTTCACACAGACAGGGTTTTTTTTGTAAACTAATCCTTGTATATCTAAAGTGGTATCTGCGTTTACTTTAAGCCAAGTTATCCATGTTTCCATTTTTTTTCCTGAACATAAAAATGAATGGGAAAGGATTCTCCACACCTTGGATGTCCACAGACAATTCCGGTACTGTCTTGACAGAATAAAATCTTTCAGATCTTTGGATTAGTTGTTCATTTCTTGAGAAGGTAAGAGAAAGGGACTACCTTTCTCAAAGTAAATTATCTCCAAATCGTTGTCTAAGGCTGTTACATTTTGTTATACTCAGCATAACAAAACTATTCCAGGCAGGGTTAAATCTTACTCTACCATTGCCTTTGGCTTCATCTACGGCTTTTTGGAAAGGGTTGGATTCTAGATGTATTCTACAAACAACTATATCCCCTGTACAAACTTTTACGAAGCATTATAAGCTTGATTCCTTCTCTAGGTCTAGATCAGGCTTTGCTAGGACCATTCTCCAGATGCTCTTAGACCCTTTTCCTTCTTCCTCCCAAATGTAGTTAGCTAAGGTAATCTACCTGTATAGTGAAGGCTACTGCATCAGTGATCAGTATGATGAACATAGTAAAGTTTTGTAGGTAAACTTACCATAACAGTAGAGGTTTGAATAATCACTGTTGCAGTAGCTGCTCCCTCCACCCCCTTGTTTTCTCTTGTGTTTATGCCAGGGTACGGGCATTTTTTTCCTAACATTGTCCTTTTAGGGCTCAGCCTCCGTCTTTCTCTTAGCATGTAAGCTCTGATGGGCTTGGCTCCCAAACCTGACTTTTTTAGTGAGATCAGCATGTGATGATGGAGGTTCAGATGCTTGGATGGTGCCCTAGAGCTTTGGAAGCTGGGCAGAAGTTATATTCTTTACCACATATAACCCATATAGCTATGGCTACTGCAGCAGTGATCATCTGAACATTTACTTTTAAGGTAAGTTTACTTACTCCATTGTTCCTTTCAGAGTTTTCTGAACTCATGTAGAACATGATACTCATTCTTTAAAAACTGGTGCCGAAAGGGAACCAAAACTCTTGTCATACAAAGAGTCAAATGTTAGGTGAGCCAACAAAGGTAAATGGGAGAGCCCTTGTACTTTGTTAGAAGATCCAGCCTGTGAGATAACTTGCGATCATTGTTCTTGGTCAAATGAAACAGAAGGGGGAACCAATGGTGTGTGAACCAAAAGGAATTCTCCAACAAGATTTAGGGTCTGTCCAACATGATCTTGTGTTAGACTTTACGCAGTAAAGGAAGAGAGAGAATAGGGATACAGAAACAATCCTAAGAAATAGAGATGGCATCCACTTCCAAGCCAGAGGACTCAGCACTCGGGAACAGAACCATGTAAGTTGCCTGTTCAGAAGGGAGGCAAACAAATTTGCTTGAGAAGTACCCCAAAGATAAGATAATGTCCAGGAAGACCTATTTGGCAAGCATCCATTTGTGAGGATCTGTCATGGACTGGCTTAGGTTGTCTGTCACTATATTGTACTCTGAAGGAATATAAACCACCTGAAGTATCAGATGGTGGCTGACAGCAAACTCCCAAACAAGAACAGCTAGCCTGCAAAGAAGTTATAACTTTCTGCCCTCTTACTTGCTTGCATACCAGATGATAGTGGTGCTGTCTGTGTAAACCCAAGGAGGACCTGGGGCTCAGAAGTAATGCAGGGCTTGAAGAGCCGAAAGCAGAGCCTTGATCACTTTGATGTTGATGTGGTCCTCCATTTGTTTGGGATACTACATTTCATGGATCTTGTTGTGGGAAGAATCCCCTCTACCCAGATCTGAAACATTTGTAAGCAGCTCCTGAGTGGGGAAAGGTGCTTGAAAGGGTAGGTCTGGATTTAGTGATATCTGATGAATCCACCATAGAAATTACTGTTTGAGACAAGGCAAGAGAGGAATGGGAAATTCCAATGGACGACAGTGCTGAAGACAAATTGCCTTTAGATAACACTGAAGCTTTCTTATGTGGAATCTGATGAAAGAAGCCATGGAAGTCATGGAAGCCATGTACCCAGAACAGGCAGAAACTCTTGTTGGCATCACTTTTAAAGGAAGAAGAGACTGAAAGAAAGCTGTGAAGAAGGTGACCTGGGGGAGGAGGAAGAAAAGTCATCATAGGCAAGATCCAAATCCTGTTTCCCAGGAAAACTAGATCTTGTAAAGGTGTCAAACAGATTTGTTTAAATTGAGGGTGAAACTTCACACTTTGAAGGAGAAGTGTGGTATAGTCAAAATTCTGAAGAAGAAGCTGCTGGGAAGGAGCTTGAATGAGAAGGTTCTCCATATAGAGAAAAGTCTGGATACCATGGAGTCTGCAGTAAGGTATGGCCAGAGCCAGACATTTGATAAAGTCTCACAGAGGTGTAGAAAGTCCAAAAGACAAAGCAGAGAACTGATAATTTGAGGAAGTAACAGAGAATCAAAACATTCCTGAAGAGAGAGTTAATAGGGATGTGGAGAGAAGAAACTTCAGGTCCAAATATGCCAGACTGGCATGAGGAAGCAGCAAGGGAAACAGGGAATGGAGAGACAACATTTTGAAAGTGGTACACTCAGAAGAGTGTTGAGAAAGGGAGAAAGGAGAGGTCCACAGTAGACCTCCAAGTGTCCTTCTTCTTGGGAACCAGAAACATGGGTCTATATTATAAAACTGAAAGTTTACTTCAGCGAATGCTCACTTGAGCGAAAATGCTGATAAACAAAAGGGTGTTTGTGGGGTCGTGGTACAGTGAGGAGTGGGATATTTGCCCATTCCTCACTGTAGTGCGATCTCAGAGTTGGAATATGTAGTTAGCAGGGGGTGTGGGGGGGGGTGCAGCCCCCCCCCCCACAATAAGCAGTTCAATTACCAGCATTTTCACTCATGTGAGCATTCACTGAAGTAAACTTTCGGTTTTATAATAGAGACCCCAGAAACATCCTTGAATAAAAGTCTATGCTTCTCTGTTAGGAAGGAACAGGCTAAATAATTCAGTGAGCTAAAAGGCCCTGACGAACAAGAGAAAAATGATGAAGATGGCAATGTGGGAGTTGAGAAGTCCCTGTAAGTGGTAGAAGGGATTTCCAAACCATAAAGTAACCATTCTGTGCTATGGAAAGAACCCAGGAATCCTTGGTGATCTGATGCCAGACAGGATAGAAAAGAGAGTTAATCAAATGGAAGGATGAGGAATCTGATCTCTGGATGGCAAACAGAAAATTTACCTCAGGTCTGCCCCCTCTACTAATGGAGATAGGCAGCTCCTAAATGATTTATCCCATACATAGGTCCCCTTGAATTACCTGTGGTATGATTTCAGTTATTATTACTATGGCTGATATATAATTATTGGCCATGGAATGGGTAAGGTCAATCTAACACCAAATGGGATAGGTTAATTCAAGCACCAAAAGCAAAACTGGCTAGGCTTAAAATTGCCCACAAGTGCAGCTAGCCTAGCACTTGCCTATGAATTTGTGACAGATTTGCCACTAGACTGTCTTCCTGACAACATCACTGAATAGCCCCAAAGTGGGCACCCACTGATGGCAGATTCCAATATGAGCACCTTAGTGTACCAGATTCTAGCTATATAGCAGTTGCCCCTCAGTGCATGAACTGCTAGTATGGTACATAACCGGTCACATATTACTACCATCCTACTCTACAGATCTCCTTTAACCCAAGAGTCATTATGGTGATGACACATCATTTTAATACTTCTAAATATTGGAAACCTCACCCCAAAACACTTTAAAACCCTTAAAAAGCACCACTTCAAAAACTTTCTGGCAGCTTTAATATGACCTGACTCCAGTCAGTTGTTTTAATTACTGCTCACAAAGGCTGTATCAGTTTGAACTAGTTTAACTACTTCATAAATAATCTTAACTTCTTTGAGTATTCACTTCCTTGTCTGTTCATCTCCCCTCCTTTGATTTAATTCTATCTTGCACAATTAATACGACTATATTTACTAATCATGGCATCAAAACTTATCAGCTACAATCTTACCTTGTTAGCTCCTTATGTCACCACCTCCTGGCTGCCGGTACCATCCCTCTTCCTGTGGCTTCCCTTGAGCTACTCTAGAACACTTACAGTTCCATCTTCTGCTTTTCACTCCACTCTTGCACCTCCACAACTGGTCCATATTTAAACATCCTAACAAAGTAAAATCTCCAGTGAGCTTTAGATCTCATTTTACATTTCAGTTATCCCCCTCCCCTGTCCCCATTCCATCCTGTTCTTCCTTTTCATTGATCATCATTATAGTTTTACCTTTTGTTTAAGAATTACTTTCTCTAGCAAGAGAAATTTTTAAACAACCACATTCTGTTCCAGTTTCCCAGATGTATCAGTGCTGCAATTATTGAAGAAAACTACCTTTAAACACATTATAATTTTCTGCAATATACAGTCTTGAAATGATGTTTTTAATTAAGTAGAAACACTGATTGCATCATATCATGCTTGCATCTTTCTTAGTTGATATTGTGATTATAGCAGTCATTTTATTTTGTATGTAGAACTTATTCTGTGGGCTTCTACTGCAACTGAGTATTGCCCAGTTGGAAATTCCTAGTTATCAAAACCAATACATAAATAAATATTATCTGAGCAACACATCATACATAAGTAGTAAGTAGTCATTAAGTTACTACATCTTGAACAAATAAGATCAAAATACAGTTAAACTCTGTCTTGTTATATGAATGCTTAGCCTCTAATTAACTGTTACTTTCCTTGCAAAAACATAGTGTAAGACCCCTTAAAATATTAAGACAATAAACAGTGAGCAAATTGTACTTGTGTTTTGCACTCTTTGCAGTCTAGCATTGTGTTGTATTTCTGTCTACTAAACATGACTGGTTGTATAACTTGTCACCTATTTCAGTAGTTTTGATTATTTAATATATCAGTATGCTCAAACACGGGGTTGTGCTGCCTAAATAATCATGATATCCTTCTCTCTTAACCCATTAGAATAGGTTTTTCACCATTTGAGACACGGAATCGGTAACCGTTTGATACTCCGAGACTTGTTAGCTCAGGTTCTGGAATAATGATAATGACAGAAAGACAATGCCTACTTACATACACCAAGTCTGAGACTGCTGTTTCTACAATGCCTACTTACATACACCAAGTCTGAGACTGCTGTTTCTACAATGCCTACTTACATACACCAAGTCTGAGACTGCTGTTTCTACAATGCCTACTTACATACACCAAGTCTGAGACTGCTGTTTCTACAATGCCTACTTACATACACCAAGTCTGAGACTGCTGTTTCTACAATGCCTACTTACATACACCAAGTCTGAGACTGCTGTTTCTACAATGCCTCCTTACATACACCAAGTCTGAGACTGCTGTTTCTACAATGCCTACTTACATACACCAAGTCTGAGACTGCTGTTTCTACAATGCCTACTTACATACACCAAGTCTGAGACTGCTGTTTCTACAATGCCTACTTACATACACCAAGTCTGAGACTGCTGTTTCTACAATGCCTACTTACATACACCAAGTCTGAGACTGCTGTTTCTACAATGCCTACTTACATACACCAAGTCTGAGACTGCTGTTTCTACAATGCCTCCTTACATACACCAAGTCTGAGACTGCTGTTTCTACAATGCCTACTTACATACACCAAGTCTGAGACTGCTGTTTCTACAATGCCTACTTACATACACCAAGTCTGAGACTGCTGTTTCTACAATGCCTACTTACATACACCAAGTCTGAGACTGCTGTTTCTACAATGCCTACTTACATACACCAAGTCTGAGACTGCTGTTTCTACAATGCCTACTTACATACACCAAGTCAGAGACTGCTGTTTCTACAATGCCTACTTACATACACCAAGTCTGAGACTGCTGTTTCTACAATGCCTACTTACATACACCAAGTCTGAGACTGCTGTTTCTACAATGCCTACTTACATACACCAAGTCTGAGACTGCTGTTTCTACAATGCCTACTTACATACACCAAGTCTGAGACTGCTGTTTCTACAATGCCTACTTACATACACCAAGTCTGAGACTGCTGTTTCTACAATGCCTACTTACGTACACCAAGTCTGAGACTGCTGTTTCTGGGACTATTCCCTTTTCTATGAGACATGGTGGTATTGGAATTGGTATATATAATTTTGGGTTGGGGGCAGCTTGCTGCTCACATTGGGGAGGTGCAGGGAAGCTTGCTCTCTTGTAAAGAGCAACTTTAAAGGAGACCAGTAACATTCAGCATTTGCTATTTTCCTGTAATTTCTTGGTTTTATTTTTGTAATTTCAGAGCTTGCACTTGCAAGTCTTAGAATTGCAGTAGGCAACCATTTGAACTTCTCATATATTATGAAAATCATTTTAGGATTACATTTTTTGACCATCACGTTCTTTCCTGACATACAAAACAAAACTGTCCTGTCATCACTGCTCACTCAGGTTGAATATTGAAATATATGCATTTGCTTGTACCTTTAGTTTTATTCTCTTTTGGAGGAAAAATGCAAAGGCAGTGATATCAAACAGACTGAATTATAACAACATTAAAAAACAATAAAAAAGACAACTGTCAGACTATGGTGAGTATCCCAAAGAATTCAACCATTCTTGTAAATTGTCTACTGCAGATATGTCAATTTATGCGATCAGTGGGATATGCAATTCAGAAAAAGCTATGGCCCCGCAATGTGGAAGACCTCATTATCAGCTCAGTAGCATGTCTCAGGATCTCACCTTTGTACGACTAGTGGTGTCAGAGCCATGACAGAAGTCATGTTTAACCTGAAGACCTATGCATTGCATTGACACAGGCACCCTGTCTACACCCACACATATTCAGACACACGCACACACAAACACACACACACACACACACACACACATGCACACACATTTACACACACTATATCAATACTCTCAAGTTCCTTCTTAAACCCTCTGCTATGACTACTGAGGCAGACACACAGTCTCACACACACACATTCATCTGACATCAGTCATGCCCCTACAGACATGTTCATTAATTCCACACACATACATACACTAACTCACCCCCAACCCCATATTTCTGCTGCACTTCACTGAACTTACCTGCACCACAGCTGCTTCCATTGGGATCTTATGATAGGGTTAATATTTTTCTCCACACATCATAATTTACACAGCTGAGCAATTCTCTGAGCCCAGCAGCCCTGGATCAATAAGCTACTGGCCAGCTGGTGTCCAGCTGACCAGCATGGGTTACCTGACATATCTTTGTTGATTGAAAACTGGACATAAAATCATTCATTTTCAGCTGCTTTGGTATTCTACTGTCACACACACTACCTTTGATGCTCTGTAGCAGTTGGCTGCAGCATCTGTGATTCTAGCTTTGACTTCCTCATTCAGACTTCCCTTCTCCTTAAACCCCCTTCCCAGATACTTAAAACTGCTACCTTGTTCCTCTATTTTCCCTTCTATCTCATTTGAAAGATTATTTTGATTTCCACCATTTACTCTCATTGTAACGGTATTACATTTATTCAGTTTCATCCCATGTGCTTTTCGTTTTGCATTTAACTCTCTTATCATCTGCTGACATTCTTGTTCAGAACATACATGCAATACCACATAGTCTGCATACAGCGGCTTCCTAGATGTACGCCCACAAACCTTTTTTGCTAATACAGTCCATCATCAGTATGAACAACAGTGGGCTCAGAGCTGGACCCTGATGCACACCCACTGCCACTGGAAACCTCTCAGTGAGTCTGAACACTGTTTGTACTTATGTTATTGGGTCCTTGTACATAGCCTGCACTAATTCTACCAGTGTTTGTGGGACTTTGAACCTCTGTAGTATTGTCCAAATCAGCTTTTTTTCAACTTTGTTATAAGCTTTTTCCAAGTCTAGGAATAATCAGAAGATCACTTTCCTCACCTCTAGTGTCATCTCAACTGTCTCTCTTATGCTAAACATTGGTTCAGTTGTGCTATATCCTGATCTGAATCTGAACTGCTCATCTCCCATCTTACATTCTACTATGCTGCGTATCTGTTTATCAATCACCCTCTCCAGAACTTTCATGCACTGTACCATGAATTTGATACTTATATACTAACCATAGTTGTGAATGACCCATTTGCTCTTGTACACTGGCACTAGTATGCTTGTTCTCCAATCACCTGGGATACATCTATCTCTCCATACTGCTACGAATACCCTCTGGAACCATTTCTCCCTTAACTCACCCATCATCTTGATCATATCTGTTGTAATCTCACCTTATTCTGTGGCTTTTCCTGACTTACGGGCTCCTCTCCTTTTCCTTCATTGTAGGCTAATTTTGGGACAGTACAGCTTCTGTGAGGTTTTCTTCATTCAAAAGCTGCTGGAAGTTCACCTTTCATCTGCCTTTGATGTTCTGTGGACTAGTGAGCAGGTTATTGCTGGTATCTCTTATGAAGGGAATCTGATGATTATCTTCTTTATATTTATGCAGCAAACAAATAAATCCAAACCAGCCCAAACATTGAAAATGCTGAAACACAGATGCCCAGTTGGAAAGCAGCTGGAATAAAGAAGCTGAACCACGACAAAGTAAAATTTTCTTTTTTAATACAAAATGGTGAGCGCTTTCACATTGGTAACCATTGCTTCATCAGACAGTTCATTCAAACAGCAACAGCACTTAAATACTTTAATTCATTACAAGAACAACCAATCCTACCACTCAAAGTTAATTCAGTACTCAGCAATCAATTAATTACTATGGTTACATTTTGCCCTTGGTTAATTGCTAAAGTCAGAAAAATTCTGTTTATAAACCACATACACAAAGTCTAAAGACAAGGACATGTGGATAAATATAAATAAAATACATAACAAGTCAATGAATAAATACATATGCTCATGGTTGTTCTTCTTATAATGAATTAAAGTATTTAAGTGCTGTTGCTGTTTGAAAGAACCGTCTGATGATGCAATGGTTACCATTGTGAAAGCGCTCACCATTTTGTATTAAAAAAGAAGATTTTACTCTGTCATGGTTCAACTTCTTTATTCCAGCTACCTTCCTACTGGGCACCTGTATTTCAACATTTTCTTTATATTTATGTCTTTGCTTGCAACATGATAAGATAATAGAACTCTGAAGGACACCCAGGCAGGCTCTTGCTGAGGTAATACAAGTACAAAAACTGCACAAACATGGGTTTTTAAGCAAAAATACGAAAAAGATAGAAATAGCCCAAAACAACCAATAAAACTACAGTTTCTAAGTTGAAACCACTCCTCCAGCGACCGATAGGTCACCACTCTCACTGATGAACAGAGAAGCTTCCCTCTATCTTTAGAAAGGTCTGGGCAACTCAGGAACTTACAAACAGCCCAGAATTCAGCAAACTCTAAAAAACAGACTTTACTAGTTCTAGAAAGGTAGGAAACGAGTATAGGGATAGGATTTTTTTGTTTTATTTTTTTTCAAAAAGTTAAGTCAAAAACAGCAAATAAACAATTTTAACACGGAAAATAGGCTATTGCACTTGAGTGTGTAGCCTTTTACAGTTAAACAGATAAAAAAAACACAAAAAACTAATACTTTAAAGTGCAAACAATATTTGGTAAAAAAAAACAGTTCAGAGAAGTAGCAAAGTTAATAAAAAAGCGTCCGGAACAATGAGGCTAGCTATATCAAGCAATAAAAAGCAAAACAGAGGTACTTAATCCACTCAAAGTCTCCTTTTCACTCTCTACTGCTTTAGAACTCTGCAGGACACCCAAGCAGGCTCTTACTCAGGTAATACAAATGCAAAAACCGCGCAAACATGGGTTTTTAAACAGAAAGACGAAACGGATAGAAATAACCCAAAACAGCCAATAAAACTACAGTTTCTGGGTTGAAACCACTCCTCCAGTGACAGATAGGCTGTTCCAAAGCTCACCATTCTCACTGATGAACAACGAAGCTTCCCTCTATCTTTAGAAAGGTCTGTGCAACTCAGAAACTATAGTAGGGTGGCCTATGAATCAGGAAGTGTTATCCGAGGGGAGAAGTCACTGGTGGCAAGGCCTGTCCCCGCAGTAATCTTTTCTGAATCCCAGTGTGCAGCTAAACACTTTATTCAAAATCAGACTGAGAGTTTTCAGCCATACCATATCAGGACTTAACCATATTCTGTAAAAATGCACTACCAGTCACAAAAAGAATGTGAAAATCTCAGAATCCAACAATGCAGAAAAATTAAAAAGTTGTTTTAATAATAATTAAAATGTTGTTATAAATAGACATAAAATACTATATAAAAATAAGATTCAATAAAAAAAAATCATAAACTAATATTTGAGGGGAAGAGAGTCTGAGACACATTGAATGTTTAATGTATAAGATAAGATGTGGATGTGGCTTTTTTGAGCTTATAAAACTCTCATATCTGTGCAAGTCTTGGCTGTTTTAGCCAGAGATGCTCATCATTTGGCAGCAATGCCAGAGAGTTTGAGAGATTTTGGAAGCATCTGAAGCTGACCATGGCAAGGAAAACAAAACTAAGTATCATTTTGCATTTGCATTGCCTATTCTCATTATACTGTGAATGTTTACTGTGATATTTGTTTTTTTTTTCACTTTAAAGTTTAACGTTGCATTTCAAACACTTTAGGTACTGTTCTGTATTGAAACACATTGTATCTAGTGATTGTTAGTTAGTTCCAGGCATCTGTTTGTGGTTCCTTAACATTAAGGAAACCACGGTAAAAAATTTCTCCAAAGCCAACTTTATGCTTCTTAAGACAGAAGTGGTGAACTTCATGACACCCATGCAGATGGACAATACAGTTACAACTGTTGAATCCTGCACAAATGCACTCTATAAGCACTTACACAAGTGCATGGATCGTGCTATCCCAAACAGAACCAAGATGGTATCCTTCAAAAAAAGGAATCCAATCTGGTGATCCCCTGCCATAAACAAACTGTACAACAGAAGAAAGAAACTGTTGCAAAAGAGAGTAAAATCCTGTGAGTGGAGGAGCTCCCTGGTCAGCCTCAGTAAGAAGCTGAGATCCCTTATAAGATCCTGCAAAGCTAGCTACGAAAACAAAATCACCACTAATTCTAAGGACAACCACAAAGCATTCTATAGCTATGTCAAGAATCTCGATGGCAACACCCAGATCTGCTCTGAGTTACAGCACGACGACATGAAAATTACAGAACCAACTGATACTGCCAACATCCTGGCAGATAGGTTCAGTGCTAACTTTACCCCACCCCCACCCCCTAAAGGGCCCATATCTATACAAGAAGAATGCAGAGTCCCTGTAATCACAACTACGTAGGTAAAAGCTGCACTCTCTAAAGCCAAAAACACAGCATCCATGGGACTGGACAACATCCCAGGCTGCGTTTTACATGAACTTCAGAATGAACTGGCTCCCCACTTAAGCACCATGCCCAATAATAGCCTTACATCAGGCTTTGTGCCCACTGAATGGCGCACAACAACAGTTATCCCACTCCACAAAGGAGGAGCCACCACTGATCCCGGGAACTATCGACCTATTAGCCTGACGAGCCTGGTCTGTAAGGCAATGGAATGTATCATCATGGAACTCATAAACAAAGACATTGGTAACCTCCAAACTCTGGATCCCACTCAGTTTGGGTTTGTGAAAGGCAGATCATGCCTCCTGAACCTGATTGACTAATTTGAGGCAGTCACCAAAGCCGTAGATGAGGATAAGGTAGTTCACACAGCCTATATTGACCTTGCCAAGGCTTTTGACACCATCCCCCATTCTGGAATTATAGCTAATCTCACTAAACTAGGCATAAATCCCTACATCAGAAGATGGATTGCCGACTGGCTCACTGACAGAACCCACACTGTAAAAGTTGCAGACTCCAAATCTGACCTCAAAGCAGTGACAAGTGAAGTACCACAGGGTTCCGTCCTGGGACCTCTCCTGTTTGGTATCTACTTCTCTGAAGTACAGGCTAACACAGAAGGCCTCTGGCTAATGAAGTTTGCAGATGACTGCAAACTAGGAGCCATAGTCAAGTCTCCAAATGATGTGGACATCCTACAGAAGGGCCTTGCTGAGACAGATGCCTGGTGTCAGAGGCATGGCTTCAAGCTCAATGCCAAAAAGTGCAGTGTCATCCCCTTTGGTAAAAACTCTGTACCCATGAACTACCACATAGGCAGCAATCTACTTAACACCGAATGTGCGATAAGAGACCTTGGGACCCAGGTGGATAGTAGTCTCTCCTTTGATATCACATCGCCACAGTAGTCAGGAAGTCCTTCTACATGGCACACCTCATCATAAAAGGGTTCTCATCCAGGATAAAAGAGGTCATTGTTCCCCGCTACTCGACACTCATTAGACCCATTATAGAGTACAACACCCCTTTTCGAATGTACCTCACAAGACATCTGCAGAAGCTGGAAAGGCCACAGAAGTACCTCACAAAGAGGATTATTGGTGTCAAACAAATGCCCTACACTGACCGCCTCAAAAAACTCCAGCTTTACTCCCTAGCATATTGCCTACTCTGAGGTGATCTCTGCCTAACATATAAAGCTATGTTAAACCCAAAGCTGTTGGACATGCTACACCTAAAGAAATCCCAATCCATCCGAGCTACATGCTCTAGGGACCTAAACTTTGTCACCACAATAAACAGGACATGCTGGAGGGATAGATTCCTGTCCCAGAGACTTCCCATACTCTGGAACAGGCTACCCATCTATGTCAAGCAAAGTTCTTCATTAGCACTCTTCAAAAAAAATCTTGATGAGTGGATGGGAAATAGGAAATACACCCCAGGGATCACTTCTGTATCTCTGCTCAACAGTGGCACAGGAAAATAACTTTCTTGGGTGGTGTAAGCCAGGGTACCTTGTTGGCTAGGCTTACATAGGCCCTTGGGGTCAAAGTTTGCACTCTTGTGGCAAGAAAGTGCTGATTTCACCTATCTGAGCTGGGAATTGCTGTTAGAAAGCCCATTGTGTGCTTATGGGCTTAGTTCATTTAAAATATACTTTTTTCTGAGCATATATAAGTTTCATGTTTTGGCAAAGCTACTCTCTGTGCAGCAGTGGTTAGTGGTGCCTTGTATAATCTGAACATGAAATTTACTTATAAAAAGCACCTCAGAACTTAACCTCAGTCCTGCAGTACTCACAGGGTAACTGGTTTGTGCAGTGAACAGCACTTATGAATTAATTTATTACTACTTAGTTTTGCATTACACTATCATAGCACCCAGGACTATCACAGTTCAGGGAGCATCTGGTTTAGGTGCTCGGCAGCATCACTGCCTAGGTTAGCTGCAGATTAAATCAAGAAAGCACCCCCTCCTTGTCTGGTTATAAACACCCTCCACTCCTGTTTCTTGCAAAGTACAATAGGACCTGCAACCATGGAGAGGTACTTTTCCTAACATCTCTCTTTCTAGCTTGGTGGACATGGCCATCCTGAATCAATGTAGCAATTGCCTCATGTACACTTAATTCTCTGACAAACAAATACAGTATGTGAGAAATGTCATTACACATTGACATTGGCGGGCAGACTCTCATATGCAGACACAAAATGCAGCAAACAGGTTGTCAGCGACTCACACCCACAACTCACTGCCCCCACAAATGATCACAAACATAGATCTACATATGTGGAGGTGCTCACATGTAACTTATGCAAACCTCAAAGACCTCTTAGTTGCAGCCCTTAGAAACTCTGCACGCACACAAACAAGACATTTACTAACAAAACACACAAAGCCACATCTCATTGTGTATCAGTTACCAAGCCCATAAGGTGAAACAATCCACAACCCAACATTCTGGTCATAAGACACTCCATTATGACACACTGATGTCCCTCTTGCAAGGCTGGATATGGAGAGAGTTACAATTAGTTGCCTGTCAGGGGCCAGGATCCATCAGATCACACAAGCACTCTGGTGACTTACCACTAAGCACCAGTATGATTCGGTCATACTCCATGTGGGTGTGAATGACCTGAGAGATACTGCCTTGGACTATATGAAGAGTGACATGATTGAACTCTCAGAACATGTGTCACAGGCAAGTATGAGCCTAACACTAAACAACATTCTATCATTTCCAAGAATGATGCCACAATACCAACCAAAAATGAGCAACTTTAGTAATTAGCTTGGCTAGTGCTGCTATTCCAAAGGAGTTCAATGTTTGTCAGCCCGGGAGGTCACTGTCGACAGGCCAGGGAGTCTTCACATGTCACATCTAAGCTTTCAATTATTGGCAAAAACATTATCCACCTCTTTACTGCCTTTTAGCATTGCCAAACAGACAAACCTTTCCAACATAACAAAAGCTACTCAGAACAAGCTAAAGGCAGTTACTGAAATGTGGTTTAAAGCCACAGAAGTACTTTGGCAGTGTATGGCTATAATGCCTATCGTATGTTCTGTTCACCCCACTGAACATGAGAGTAAAACGTGGAGGAGTATCTATCTAAATAAAGGATAAGCACACCTCAAGGCTGATCAAACAATATTGCATGACTGAGCTACTCCATGTTGAACTAACCATAGGAAAAATCCATTACCATATTTTTGCTAGCTACAGGTCCCTGTCCATAATCCAGGAAACCCATACATCATACCTGAAGTTACTTGAATCACTCACCATTCAGCCCAATACCATATTCATGGGTGACTTTAACTACCCCTCCATTAACTAGGAGGCATACCTGACCACTAACATGCAGGCCCAAAGATTTCTTAACTTTGTTAATTCAAATGGCCTGGAACAGCTACCCTTCACTCTCACTAAGGGAAAAAATATCTTAGATCTGGTATTCGCAAATTTGGAAGAGAACCCCCCCATCCCCATGTGTGATGCAGTCACTGCTAAGATCAGATGACATAGCATGGAAATAAGGGTAAAAGTAGATCCCCACCAAACCCTCAAAATTTTAAGAACTTTTCTAAGACAAACTCGTATTAAGTGATAGCAGAGATAGATTTTAAGCTCCCCTGCATCCAGAAAACACAGAAGCTTATGAAGAGGTTTACAGAAAAGCCCTGTACAACCATATAAAGACATTAAAATGACAGTACCAGAATGAAATAAGCCCAAGTCAAATTGCAAAAACAAGCTACCCTGGTGGACTACTGGTGTTAATAGGTTGTGTAACAAAATGAAGAAAATCCTTTTTAGAAGTAATAGGTAATGTGCACAACTGAGCAGTAAGTTCCAAGTTAGTATAAACAAGTGAATAATGGAATTAGTCAGGTCTTTGAAAGCAGATGACATAAAAATAGCCTCCAAAGATAAGGATAACTATAAGTCATTTTTCAGTTATGTTCTCAGTCTTAAGGGCAACACCTAACAATGTGCAGAATTAGTTATAGATGGAATCACATGTACTGAGCCAGAAGATATATAAACTCTGCTGGCCAATACATTCATCTCAAATTTCAATTCCCCATCATCTGTAATTCTCCCCCAGGAAATAATCTCCACCACTCCTCCATCAATTATTAACAAGGAACAGGTAGCACTGCACTCTGTAAAGCTAAAAACATGGCTTCAGTGGGGCCAATCTGTACACAAGATTGCCTCTAAAATAGCTTAAATCGAGACCTGTCAAGCTTAATCTGATGTCTAACCATAGCCTCCAGAATGCTTTGTCCTGACAGAGTGGACAACAGCTACAGTCATCCCTCTGCATAAAGGAGGACCATCAACTGACCTGGGAAATTACAGGCTCATAAGCTTAACTAGTCTTATTTGTAGGGTTCCTATTGCGTTATTGCAGATGCATTTTGTCAAATGTGTCTTGATCGAACCTAAAAGAACGAAATGGCAAAATAGCGAAGCGGCTTTTCAGCGAATTCTTTCCCTGGGAAAGAATTTGCTTGGCCGCTTTCATTACTTTGCCGTTTTCTGCACTGTAGTGCGATCTTGGAGTTGGTATGTTTAAGTGGGGGGGGTGTGGGGGGGCGAAGCCCCACACATTATGTAATGTTTTAATGTTTATTTATTTT
Organism: Protopterus annectens; assembly: GCF_019279795.1. Lineage (NCBI taxonomy): Eukaryota > Metazoa > Chordata > Ceratodontiformes > Protopteridae > Protopterus > Protopterus annectens. Next base: position 1,807,324,428 of record NC_056732.1, read on the forward strand.
TTTTATTTTGGAACAACGATTTTTTTCCCTTGGAAAAAAATCGCCATTCTGAGGTTTCAACGTTGTAAGCTTTCGTTTGCATGGGGTTGATTAATTATCGTTCGCTTTTGTAAGTGTGCAATAATATAATATAGACCATTATTTGTAAGGCCATGGAAAGAATAATCATGAAGCTGGATAAATAATAGCACAGATAACCTCCAAACACTGGATCCAACCTGAATCGGCTTTGTCAAGGACATGTCTTGCCAACTAAATCTGATGGACTTCTTTGAGAAAGTCACTAAGGCCATGGATGAGTGTGAAACAGTGCATACCACCTACCTTGACCTGACCAAGGCATTTGACACAATTCATCACACGGGTATTATAAGTAAACTCACAAAACTGGGCATAAATCTCTACACCACCAGATGGATAGCCAGTTGGCTCACTGACGGACACATGTGGTTAAAGTTGGTGAATTCATTTCCAGCAGGAGGCCAGTTACTAGTGGTGTGCTACAGGCATCTGGATCACTGCTGTTCAGAATTTACTTTTCAGATACCAAGGCCAATGTGGAAAGCCTCTGGATGACAAAGTTTGCTGATGACTGTAAGCTGAGGGCAATCATTAAATCCCCCAATGATATAGATATTCTTCAGGAGGGTCTAAATCAGACGACTGATGTCAGAAGCATGGCCTGAAACTAAATGTGAAGAAATGCATTATCATACCCTTTGGGAAATGGAATACCCCTGTTAACTACAACATTAACAACACACCCCTACGAGTAGACTCAGAGGTGAAGGATCTGGGTACCCGGATAGACAGTTGCCTGAACTTTGACTGTCATGTGTCCCCAGTGGTGAGGAAGTCTTTCTATGTGGCACAACTTATAAGTAAAGGTATGGCATCCAGATCCAGGAAGATTATAGTACCACTCTACTCAGCTCTCATTATACCAATAATCGAGCACAATGTGCCATTTGGAATGTACTTGGCTAAGCACTTACAGCAGCTGTAATGACCATAGAGGTTCCTCACAAAGAAAATACAGGGTGTTGGCAACATGTCATTATGTACATAGATTAGAAGCCCTTTTCTTTTACTCTCTCTCCTGCAAAGTATTAAGAGGTGACCATGCTTGACCTACAAAGCACTCAGAAATCCAGCCCTAATGGTGCTGCTACCTATCCACAAGATAAAGAGTATGAGGGTCACCCATTCTAGGGATCTAAACTTAGTTAGTGACTCAAACAAAACATGTTGGAGAAACAGATATGTGTCTCAAAGATTTTCTCTTTTTTGGAACAGGCTGCCTATTCATGTCAAACAGAGCTCTTCTCTGGCCCTCTTCAAGAGCAATATGGATCAATGGATGAGAAATTGAAAACTCACACCTCTGGTAGCACCTATGTCCCTTATGGACAGGAGCAATCTATAAAATACTCAACCCATAAGCACAAACCCATGCCATCCTCCTGTTCCTAGGAGTCATATATACTGGGTAAAATCAGATTATATTGGCTAGGTCTTTTAAAGGTTTTTGAGCCATTAGCCTTGTAATTTCCTATGAACCTATTACATGATCATAGGAAATGGAAGAGAACTGACCTCAGTTGCCATTTACACCTTCACATTACCTAGCTTAAAACCTGGACATGCACTGGTGTCTTACAAGAGTTTCCAGTGCAGTTTTACTACATCTAAAGTAATGTCTAGCCCTACACCTAGGAGACATCTTTCTGAAAAAGACAGCAAGCCCAGTTTAGAGAGGTTGTCACAAGATGTACACCTCACGGTAACCATGTCTGATTTAGAGACAGCCCTATCATGGTGCTGCAACACAAAGACTTGCAGTACCACATAGAGCTGTCTCTGTGACCATGCAAATGCTAATGAGGCATTCTCTGAGAGAGGCCTTTGCTAATCAGGCATGTGCTGTCCCTTGGAACTCACTGCAGTAAGGCATTTACATTGCTGAGCTATTCAGAGAATCATTTGGCTGTGTACGTTAGCACAGCCATTCCTGGCCACTCATGTTAATGAACATGGACAAAAGCTTGCGTTTATCCATTGCTGTTTAGCAGACAGGTAGTGTTGGTGTTTGTCTGTGTGTGTGTGTGTGTGTGTGTGTGTGTGTGTGTGTGTGTGTGTGTGTGTGTGTGTGTGTGTGTGTGTACTAGCATGTTTACATGAGGAGCTGCAGGTATGACTGCATGTTTGAGTGCATTACTGCCTGAGAGATTGCAGTTAGGGGGGTTAGTGAGGCAGTTGGGTAGGGTTGTGTGTGTGTTTGGAGGTTAGGGGACTATCAAACCTCCACACTCCCTTAGACTAATTCACAAAACCAGCCACTTTGGGTTGGGGGACCAGTAGACACTAGGAATAACTCTGTCATCTCTTGCCTTAATGGCACTTAAGTCAGAGATGGGGGGAACCACTAGACACCAGGGATTGCCTTTACAACATGTCTTAATGGCACTTAGGGATGGGTGAACCCCTAGATGTTAGGGATACCCTGTAGAGCATGCTTTAAGGGCACCTAATACAGAAAAATTGACAAAGTGGATTTGGGAGAAACACTAGACATGAGGGATAACTCTTTCATCTCATGCTTTATTAGCACTGAGGGGTGGGGAGGGGATACTAACAACAAGGAAGAACACAGTACTGTCATTGCTTTAACAGCACTTGGGGTTTGGGGGCACAGTAGCCAGGTTCAAGCACCTAGGCAGTGTGATATTTCCCTGTAGTACATTTGGTTGGGGACACATGGCTGAAGTGACATTCAGTTGCAGAGGAATATGTTGTAGATTGTCTGTGGGCAAAGAGCACACAAACATCATGCCACAGCTTTAATAGCCAAATGCATGGGGGCAAAAGTAATGAGTGCTGTGATCAGTATACAGTACATGCTTATGTAACTATAATATGTAGAAATATGCCACAGCATGGAGGAAATCCTGCATGCCACTGTAGTCACATTTATGTTCCAGTATGCATTTTAGGTAATGTTCTATAGATGCTGTGAAGGGGATAGTGGACAACACACACCAATTATAAAGGCACTACCTATTTTGCAATGTATTTTTGCTACCATTGACATTCCCACTGGCCAGCCTGCTGCTGATGCCTGCCGTATTGCCTGCTGTCACATGTTGCCTTGGAGATCACAGACATTTTCCCCTTGTGCATTTGGTTAATGAAGCTGTGGGCATGGCACCATATTTTTCTTTGTCCACAGGGAATTTGCAGAAGCCATATTTCTCTATAGCTAAATGTCACTTCAGTCATGTACCCCCAACCAAATGTACCACAGGGAGATGTCTCACTATCTAGATGCCTGAACCCACATTAGCCACTACGAAGAATTCTTTAACAATATACCTTAAGGGAACTTATTAAAAAAGAAAGAAAGCAAGATGATTGGGTTGGGGAAACACTAGATCTGCCAGGATAATAATAATAAAAATATCCACTTCTTAACCAGGTAGGCTCACTGGACAAACTCCTCTGCTGTGTACTCATATGTCTACATTGCTGCAGAAACCACAATTGCAATTCCCACTGTTCTTGTTAGTTTGATCTTTCTGTTATTGAGTGGAGCTAATTCAAAAATGTGTTTTCTTTTGTTAATAAAATTATGCTGTAAGCATAATAGTTTCAGTCTATTTTAAAGTATTCCATTTGTTGGTGATATTTTTGATAGCTGGAGAATCCACACTGAACATTATATATATATACCACACCCATGTTTATTTTTACTAGATATTTGGGGGACACACATATGGGAGATACCCCAACCACATTAATGGGGTAAACTTTGTCACCTCTCTCACTTTGAGAAGCTATATATTTTTTTAAACTGGGAAGGTCATTCCTCCCAAGAAACAGCTCTCAGCTAATTAGCTTTCCTGAGAAACCAGCATTCTGGATATTATTCCACTGAATACCGGTGTACAGAAGTGCTCCAGTAAAAAAGATTAGTGATTTTTTGGGCCATTTATATCAAACCATCAGTAGTTCAGAAGGTTGCCCTGAATGCCACAGAAAAAGGCAGAAAGTCTACAGTTAGGTCCAAACTAAGAAATGGATCAATTAAAAGGTGGGCGCATAGGTGTATTTGAGAGATTGCGTCTCATCCCAAAAAGAGATCATGACTGGAATCCCTGCAGCATCAAAAGTACCAACCATTCGTCTAACCTCTTAGTGCAAGAACTCTGGACAGAACCTGACAAAATGGAGGGGGGGGGGCAAAGGCCCAAAAGTAGGGAGGGACAGATTTTAAAAATTGCTCTTATAAACTTAGAAATTGATAGAGTTACAGGGTCTGTGTTGACATAAATTTTCTGAAGGATTTGAAGTTTGAAACTCAAATGTATGTCATTATTTAGTGACTTCAGTCCTCAGATCATTCCAGTAATTTGCCAGAAAAACACAAATTTTATGAGGAACAGACCAAAAGTATGACTACAAAATCTGGACATTCTGTGAAAATCTGGACAGTTAAAAGGTATGGTACCAACCCAAGCAGTGGGACTAGCAGCAATGCAAGTAGAGAATGACTGGACCCAGGAATTGAACTGTATAGACCCTACTTCATTCTTACCTTTTGCAGCACAATATGTGATGCCAAGGACTTTTGCTCTCAGTCTTCAACAAATATCACAAAAGAAACTATAATATTAGGAGATTTCAACATTAATTGGTAAACCATAGACACACTGACAACCCCAAAAATGCCATAAACTTATATGGGTTTATCAACTTATCCATACTACCACCAGATATTACAAAACAGAACTTCAGCCATAGACTGTCAGCTTTTCCCAGTTAGGGGTCGCCACAGCGGAACTCCGGTCCGCTAATGATTGGCAGTAGATTTTTATGGTGCCGAGTTGCCAGCCCAACGCCCAACCTTCAGCGAAGGCACGCCCATTCACGCATGTCTTTCGGAGGCCACTCGACTGCGGGGAGGACATGCAGACTCCACACAGAAGGCACTCCAGCCAAGAATCGTACAGGAGCACCTCTTGCTGTGAGGCAACAATGCTACCGCTGTGTACTTTTCCCAAACAAAATAATCTCTATTTACTTTCCTGACACTGTGACCACATGTCAATACTTGCAATAAGAGAGCATAACTCTAACCAAAAAGTAATACCACTATAACCAAGCTTGCAATCTCTCCTCTTTCAACAAAGACTTACTCACCTCAAGCCTAAAAACAATCATCTGGAGAGTTCTACAAACAGTTTAAATGATACTGTACCATTGTTTAATGCATTATTTCTAAATATATTAAATGAAGCTGCACCAATTAAAACTAAGTCAACTCAAAACCATCTCTCTGTTTTTTAAAAGCAGAAAAAAAAAAAAAAAACAGCTTATGAAAGAAAGGAACAAAGCATGGATCATATGGAAACAAAACAATTCTGATATCAACCTTCAGATATATCAGTATCTCAGAAATATCACCAAAGCCAAAATCAGATTTGACAAAAAACTACTGTAGACAACTATAGCTTGAGCTTGCCAATCTAAAAAGTCCCAGAACAATCTGGATCAGATGTCTATTTTCATATGATTCAACATATTGGTTGTCAAATTCAATCTGATCCAACCCCAGCAACATCACTGAAGTTTCACAGATCCAGGGATTTGACTCCTCCCCTACCTTTAATTCCATCCACTCCACCTTAGTACCTTAGATCTCATTTGTCCCATGAATCATCCCACATGCTTCATAAGTGCTCTCCTTCAGACAACCATATCCTCTGTTAGTTAAGTTTTTCTCTCCTGCAAACCTCCTCTCCTACTGAGAGATTTGTCTCTACAGTTTTATTTTTCTTTTTTAGTTTAAACAAAATGTATATAGTTGCTAGATAGATAGTCATGGATAGTTTTCCTTAGGGCTAGCGATAGTTATTACGATTTTGATAGCTCTAATATATACATATAGATAGTGTGTTTTTGAAATTTTGGTATGCTTTAACCTTAGAATTTAGATAATACTTTGCTGTGTTTTAGTGTTAGCTTTGCCATTGGTTGTTTTTTTTTCCATAATGTCCAAAAGCCAGAGCTTTAAAAAACTTTATGGAATTTGGGCACAAGATACGTTTCACTGACCATTGCCATCTGTGTGCTGAACTATTTTCCATATGTTATACAATTCCAGAGAGACTTGACTAAAGAGCTCTCCAAATCTCTCTCTTGTGTAATCTGCCTACAGATGTTTAAAAGACTGTGGAGTCTCAGGTCTCTAACCTTTAGTCTATATCAAATGTTACCATGCAACTGCTATCTAACACAGCTAATGGTACAGCTATTGCAGCAGGCAGTGGCATTACCATGGGCTAACTTGCCTGGATGCATCTTTATAACTTCATGGAAGGCTTTAAGACATCCTTAATTAATGCCCCATTTGATGGTTCCACACTTTTTGGGCTGAAGGTAAACATGTTAACTAGGAGTGAACAAGATGGTAAAACTCTGTACAGTGGGATTCTTTCCTCTTTTGAGGAAAGATGATTGGATATGCTTCATAGGTCTCCAGGACGCATACTATCATGTAAAGATAGAGAAGCATTCCAGGAGATTTCTCCATTTCCAGCTGTGAGACAATGATTACCATTTGAAAGAACTGCCCTGTAGTCTCACCATAGCCCCCTTGGGTGTTTACCAAGATAATGGCAGTGGTTACGCTACATCTACTCTGTTCTACCTAATGCAAAACCTAGACATCACAATAAATTTACCCAAGAGTCTTTTGGACCCAGCACAACAAATGGAATTCATTGGATGCCACCTGACCTCAGTGTTACACATTGCCAAATTACCTTATACCAGAGTGCTCTTCCTGTGTCTGACACTGGTACTTCAGCATCTTTCACTCTTTTTTTATTTCTCCAAATCTTTTGGGTTTCTAATACTATGACAGGAATATACCCCATTCCTAAGTCAAAGTTCAATTAAAGTTCATGAAATTAGTATTGTTTCAATCTCTGATGTCAGCCAAGAGTGCTCTTCACAGCACCCGCAATGTGCCCAGTAATGACTCCTTCTGCAATTTGTTTGGGGTTACATGGATTGGTAAAATATCTAAATACGATTGTAGATTCTTTTTTATAAGACCCATTGCTCCTACTACTATTGGAACTGTCTTGGTATCTTTATTCCACATTGCTGTCTTTTCTGCCTGCAGATCCTGATATTTTATGACTTTGTGTCTCTGTACGCAAGACACCGTAATCACTGGGTGTGGCAATTTCAATGATAAATGCTACTTTTGTCTTCTTTTCCTGAACCACTATATCCTGTTTTCTAGCATCTATCTTTTGAACTGTTGGTAATGGGTGATTCCGTGTGATATAAACTTCATCATTTTCTATGATGCTTTGTAGCTCATGTTTACAGTGTTTCAGCCACTTCAGTACCATAATGTTTGCACAATCCCTAGTGCAGCAGTCTTGCCACATGATTATGCCTTTCAGTATACAGTCCTTCTCCCATTAGTATGTCACAACCAGCAACAAGGTGTGCAACTGTTTCCAATTCTGTTTTACAAAACCTGCATTTGTCTGTTTCTCCCATATGTTCAATGGACTTTGTAAACCAACATGTACATAGTCCACTATCTTGTGCCACCAATATTAACCTTTCATCTCTTGGTTTGAATTTGCCTCTCCTTAACCATTCCTGTGTTTACTCCTGACCAATATGAGGTTCTTCCAGAAGTTTGCGATACTTGCAGCTATATTTATGGGTTTTCCACATTTCTTGCCTTCTCATCTGGTCCTTCACCTTATATTCTTTTTGTTTTTTTGGCACATTCAGTTGCTGCCTGTTTTTTATCTGCTTCTGGTTTGATTTTCATTCCTGCTTGATGCTGATATGCTTCTGCTAAATTAAGTGGAGAAGTCATCTTAGATTTATTTTCCTCAAGTTTCAAAACTTTCACTACATTTGGGTCGTGTGAGGTCAGCAGATATGTGTGGAGTCCGACAACTGCAGATTTATTTATTTATTTTATTTTAACATTTGTTAACCAGGAACATCCGACTTGGAATGAAGCCATTTTCAGCAGAGGCCTGGGGAGAAATGCTCCAGGTGCATGTCTTTCTAACATGGGAGAAAATGGAGATCTAAGCATGTAAGTTTCAAGGAGGCCCATTCCTCCTTCGGGAATATATAATCTTGGTATTCACTAATTTTATAAATTATTTGGTGAGCATGAAGCATCCTTCTTGTTTTCCTATCTAATCTATCCAACACATTTTGGGGCCAGTCAATTCTTCCAAAAATGTAAGTTAGGACAGGAAGAGCAAATTGGTTTATAGCGGATTTGTTCCTAGATGTCAGCACTGTTTTCCAAATTAATTTAAGTCTTCTAAAGTATTCCTTGCCAAGTTTTATTCGCATTTGTTCATATTTTATTGTTGATCCTTCATCAATTCCCAAATATTTCTACACTCACTATTGCTCAAGTTCTTTTATATCACATTCTTGTCCCAAACTGATGTTTTCCTGGTGCTTCAGTTTCATGCTTTAAAGGTTGCTTTTGCACACTTATCAAGATTAAATGACATTCTTATACATCTGAAAAAGTTTTTACAACCTGCAGCTGTGCTTTCAGTTCATCTGATGAGCTATACAGTTTTAAATCATCGATTAGAAGTCTTTATAGTTTGTTGTTTTCTAGGAGTCAAATTGTAGCCATAGCCTAAGCTAAGTAAATAGCTTAATGGGTTAATGGCAAGGCAGAATAGCAAGGGTGACAGAGAGTCACCCTGGAATATCCCCCTCAGTAAGGTTAATTCTATGATTTTTAAGTCCAATGGTATCCATAATTTTACTGGTTCCATGAGCCAGGTTTTACATGTGAGTGCTCTCCAATGGACTCTTTCTGTGCAATGGTCTCAAAACATTCACCCATTACATACCAAATTTCACTTTACTCAGATATGCAGAGATCATATCAGCTGGTGGATAAAATCACCATCAGTGATGGAAAGTTGCTCCTTTCACACAAATCCACCATTGGCTGTTGTAATCAAGGATATCACCTTCTGGGGGGGGGGTGTATTTCAAAGGAAAAATGGTCCAAGGTTCTTATTTATATCTAGAGGCCAATCTTCATGTCAGTGTCTTAAGAGATGGGAGCAGTCCTCCTAACACTGTAGGCATTTCAGGATGTTTTCCCTAAGGGTGAAAGTTCCATACAAATGGACAACATGACAGTAGTCTGGTACATCAACAAACAGGAAACCCATCTTTGTCAGGAAGCCATGAGAGTATGGCAGTGGGTAATGTCTTTACACAGATTTCTGATAGCAGTGCACATCGTAAGGGTATCCAATTTATTAGTGGACAAACTGAGCAGAACTATCTTAATGCCCTATGAGTGGTCCCTCAATTCAGTAGTGGAAGATTTGATTTTCCATCACTGGGGCCAACCTTGCTGTGATGTCTTTGCTTCCTACCTGAACATCATGTGCACCAGTTATTTTGCCCAGATCCCTCCACAGGGACAGTCACCGAGGGATGCTTTCATCCACAATTGGCCCCCGCATCTCCTTTATGCATTTCCCTATTACCCTTAATAAACAAATTCATCCAGAAAGCAAGAAAGTACATGACCAGAGTGATCTTTATTGCTCCTTTCTGGCCCTGACAAACATGTTTCCCTTTCCTGTGGCCTCTACTAGTATATCACCCATGGATATTAGATTAGTATCCATATCTCTTGACTCACTAAGCCAGATTGGCTTTGCTGGACCAAAAAATCTATGAAACTAACTGCTTGGTTCCTCCAGTTCTGACTTTGGCCAGAGATGCTAGGCTTCCAGCATAGGATGTTCAGATTATATTAGCCTCCCAAAAGCAATCCATAAAAAAGATTACTATAGCAAATGGAAAATATTTTCCATCTGGACAATGTCTAAAGGAATAGATTACTTTTCTGTTCCCATATCTTCCATACTGGAGCTCCTGTCCAAGCTTTTCTGTAGCGATTCCAGATTCTCGTCTACCAAAGTGTAAATGGCTGCAATTTCAAATTTCCACAAAGGTCAAAATGACACTGACATAGCATCGCTAAAAGTCTGTACAGCCTTTTTTTTTTGAGTGGAACTTTCTTCCTATGACTGCAAAATACCTAGTACTTCCATTGGATATTATTGTTTTGCTCCAAGTGTTAACTCACCCTCCCTCAGAACCATCAGCATCATTAGATTTGAAGTTCCTCTCTTGGAAAACAGTTTTTCTTGTGGCTGTTATGTTGGCCATATGAATTTCAGAGTTACAAGCCTTTTCAAGCAAACACCCTTACCTGCTTTTCCACAAAGGCAGTTTTCTTAAAGTAACGCATCTTTTCTTCCTAAGGTGGTATCCAAAACCAATTTAAACCAATCAATCTGCCAGCATTTTCCCCAGATTCTGAAACAAAGGTACATATATTTTGCATATGTTGGATTCCTGGAATCTGTCCCATGTGTTGAATCAGATGAAAATAGATAACATTGGATATGAATAACATAACAATACATATGTGTTGTCTGATTTTCAGCCAGTTCAACCTCCCTCCCTCCCTCCTGCCTCCTTCCAAATTAGCACGTCTGATAACTGAATGGATCTCTCTTACACCCTGTCTGTGAACAGCCCCATTAGTCTGTAATCCATACCTTGACATTTTCTGTCAGTTAGAAGTTAGCTAGCTTTGAACATAATATTTCTATAAAATTACATTTTGCCGGGGCAAACTCAACCCAAGGTGCTAAGGTGGAGTGGAGGGAATTATGGGTAGGGTGGAATCAGAACCCTTGATACATGAAGCTCCAGAGATGGTGCTGAGGTCAGAGCCAGTCAGCTCCAACATCTACATCCTGGTAACACTGCACAACTAGTTCCAGTCAAACCTACTCAAGGAGACAGCATGGCTGGCCAGTTTAATTCAGACTTTATAGAGTCAGTTGCCTCTCTTGTTAGCAGAACTACTTCAGCAAATACACCCCCCATCCCCAAACCACACTCTCAAACTCTCTCGTTCCAACCTCTGCCAATTTCAACCATTAAGAAACTTCTCAAAACCTTAAAACCAACCAGTCTTGCCCCTGATAATTTACCAGCAGAATATATCAGAATAGTTGCCAACAGTTTTGTGTATCCAGTATCCATCTTAATAAATTGTCCTAAACTAATACTTTGTTGAAGCACCTTTTGATTTAATTACATGATTTAGTCTTCTTGGCTAGGAGTCTACAGCATGGCACATCTTCACTTGGCAATATTTGCCCATTCTTCCTTGCAAAAGTGCTCCAAATCTGTCAGATTGCGAGGACATCTCTTGTGCAAAGCCCTCTTCAGGTCACCCCACAGATTTTCTATTGGATTTAGGTCTGGGCTCTGGCTGGGCCATTCCAAAACTTTAATTTTCTTCTGGTGAAGCCATTCTTTTGTTGATTTGGATATATACTTGGGGTAATTGTCATGTTGAAAGGTGAAATTCCTCCTCATCTTCAGCTTTCTAGCAGATACGTGAAGGTTTTGGGCCAAAAGTGACTGGTATGTGGAACTGTTTATAATTCCCTTCCACCTTGACTAAAGCCCCAGTTCCAGCTGAAGAAAAGCAACCCCAAAGCATGATACTGCCACCACCATGCTTCACCATTGGGATGGTGTTCTTTTGGTGATACGAAGTTTTGTTTTTGCACCAAACATACGTTTTGTAATTGTGGCCAGAAAGTTCAACCTTGGTCTCATTAGACCATAACACATTTTCCCACATGCTTTGGGGAGACGATGTATTGTTTTGCAAATTTTATCTGGGCCTGGATGTTTTTCTGTGTAAGAAAAGGCTTCCATCTTGCTACCCTACCCCATAGGCCAGACATATAGAGAATGCAGGAGATTGTTGTCACATGTAGTACACAACCAGTACTTGCCAGAAATTCCTGCAGCTCCTTCAGTGTTGCTGTAGGTCTCTTGGCAGCCTCTCTGACCAATTTTCATCTTGTCTTTTCATCAATGTTGGAGTGATGTCCAGTTATTTGCAATGTCACTGTGGTCCCACATTTTCTCCACTTTTTGATGACTGTCTTCACTGTGTTCCATGGTATATCCAATGCTGTGGAAATGTTTTTGTACCCTTCTCCTGACTGATACCTTTCAATAATGAGATCCCTTTGATGATTTGTAAGCTCTCTGTGAACCTTGGCTTTTGCTGCAGCAGGCAACTGAGTAAATGTCAGGAAAATCCTACTAAGACAGCTGAACTTTATTTGGGGTTAATCTCTTTAACATATGACAGGTGTGTACCCAAGAATACTGAATGCTGTAATTAAAGCAAAAGGTGCTTCAACAAAGTATTAGTTTAAGGGTGCGCACACTTATGCAACCAGCGTATTATATGTTTTTTTATTTTTTTATATATTTCCCCCTAACAGATTTGTTTTGTTTTTTTTTTTTCAATTGAATTGTACAGGTTATAGGTCACATTAAAGGTGGGAAAAGTTTTGAAATTTATTGTGGTCTCATTTTTTTCTATCACAAAAACCTGGCATTTTAACAGAGGTGTGTACACTTTTTATAGCCACTGTAAGTTATGTTCCCACTTTATGCAAAAATCTTATGTACTACCCTTGCAAAAGGGAGGAACCTCCACTGATGTTTCCAATTACTGTCCCATAGCCATCCTGTCTCCCTTGGCAGAAGTACTATGTAAATGCTTTTAGTCTCACATTCTTACCTACTTTACTAATAACTCACCTTTTCCCCTGCACAGCATGGTTTCCTACTCTGTCACAGCACCTCTATGGCCCTCCTAAGTTTCATAACTAAAGTAAAGCAAAACAGAAATAAAGGCATGTTATCTTAGCATTATTCCTTGACCAGTCCAAAGCCATTGACACTATTTCATATCAAAAGTTACTACTCAGACTGTCCCTTTCTAGGAATAGACAAATTCACTATCCTGGTTTAACAGTTACCTCTCTAACAGACAACAAGCTGTGAGATGGCTAAATGATGTATTTTCCTTTCTCCCGGTAACAGTGTGTGTCCCTCATGCCTCAGAATTAGGTCCTTTACTCTTCATTCTATTCATAAATTACCTACATCTAGCTACTAACCAAGCTTCCATAATCCAATACAGATGAATCCACAATCATCAGTTCTGCAAAAAAATATAGATAAATTATAGCAGCTCACCCAGTAGTTTTTATCTTGCATTGAGACCTAGCTGACTGACTCGCAACTGCTCTTCAACCCCACCAACTTAAAGTGATCTTATTTACCCCAAAGCAACTACCAGACCACAAAATATTCCTTTTCATTTATTTTTCCCATTCTCACTAAGATAGAACAAGTCATCCACACAGTGCTTCTCTTGGTCATCAACGAAAATTTCAAATATGATCACCACATAAAACAGATTGAAAGAAAACTTACCAAAAACTTGGAGCTCTTTATAGAGCAAAACCATGCCTAACAGATAATGCTAAAACAAATATTGCATCATATATTCTCATTTCAGCTCTGCTATATGCAGGTCACAGACCAATTAACCTGCAAGCCACTCAACTACCAACTGGAACAGTGCTATAACAAAACAGATACATTTACTACTAATCACTATTATAAGTTCCATCACTCTGCCGCTTGTCTCAAACTGCATTGGCTATGATAATGGCACATTAAAGTCCTGCACTCAATTCATCACTGACTGTAAATCCATATACTGAACTAAGAAATATGATATTCTTCAATACTATACCTTTAGCAGATCATTATGTTGTATAGGTTATGCTGAGAAAATGCTACTGTCAGCAAATACAACAATATTGCTGGAGACTCCTTGCACTCCACCCGTCTTTCTAAGTATGAAATACAAATAAATGAGTGTATAAAGATTATATAAGTAGTTGGGAGGGTGGCCTAATGGTTAATGTGTTGGCCTTACAAGCACAAGGTGCAGGGTTTGAGTCTCACAAGGGATAATTGGCTAAGCTTAAAATGGCCTGTAAGGGCAGTTAGCTTAGTGCTAACCTATGAACCTATATGGGGAGTTTAGCATAATAGTTAAGGTGTTTACTTGACAGACACAAGGTGCAAGATTTAATTCTCACAAGGGGTAATTGGCTAGGCTTAAAAAAGCCCACATGTGCAATTAGCCTCATACTAATCTATGGACCTTTGGTCGTGCTCATGTATCTGTTCTGACTAATTAAAATTCAGTGCACACACTGCCTCCTTTCTGAAGCCTCTTTAAACCTTAAATACTTGCAAGAGCCAGTTGCCTACTCATTAACAACCTCCCACCTCTTCTCTGCCTTCCTTAACAAATGCTTATAATTAGACTGTTCTCAGCTATTTCTTTCCATTATTTGTTTTCCTTTCCTCTTCTCCTGCTTTTCTCTCACCTTCTTTCCAAAGGCTTTATCTCTGACTACTTCTGACTTCCTCCTGCAAGGCATCCTTTTTATTACTGACTGCCTTCAACACTGTATTATTGCCAGTTTGGTAATGCAGTCAATATTCAGTTGTAGCTTCTCTGAAATTTTTACCCCTCATTATACAGCCCTTACAACTAATGTAAAAATTGTACCATTGTATGTATGCTGTACTTTTAACAACCTGTTGTAAATTTTGACCTACTGTACTTGAACTTTTCTCCTGGGGTCTCCTCTGAAAAGAGGTATATTATCTGTCCAGTCAGACTATCCCAGCAAATAAATAAATTCCTAATAACATTTTTGCCTCATCAGTAAGAATTTTCAGTATCCACTACAGTTTTCCTTTTGGTCATGCTATTGAGAATCAATAGTGACCTTGGTGACATCAACACAGAGAAAACATCTGTCATAGCCTACACACCTATCCCTATGGTTACATCACTGAGGGCTATACTAAATTTATTTGGGCAGAGGTTTTAATAAAAAAGTTGGTGTATTTTTATTTAAAAATTGCCCAAATAAATAAGGAATGGCCAGGGAAGAATGCATTGTGGCACTTAACTCACCAGGTGCCAGAATGCACCTAAGAAGCGTGCAATGAACTTTTAATTTAAGCTGAAAGATTCTCACTGATAAAGAAGAAAAACAGTTACAAAATGTCTGACTATACCCAGTAGAAGGGATGCTGCAACAGGCACACTGATTTTTTTCCCAAACTGTTCACAAGAAATGTTAATTTGCAACAAATATTTCAGGAATGTGACTATCAATGGAAGGACATACACCCAGCAGTCCTATTGTATTTAATCCACCACTGAATGTATTTTAACTGTTTTTGAATTAAACAGTGAGAGGGGTATCAGGAGATTGTTAGAACAACTTAGTAAAAGTAAATTCCTTAATGCTTAGCTAAGTGAAAATCTTACACTTGAATCTTTACAGAGAATCAGAATTATGCATAATACAGTGACAGACAAAGGGAGGTTAGCCACTTTAATATAAGATAAAATGTCTGTAAGTAGGGAAGCTCAGTGCTAAGGTATCTGCCTCACACCCCCAAGGCCTGATGTTGAGCCTTCTCTGTAGTTCACTGTCCAGCAGAGTGTCCTTATTCTTTCCTTGTCTACTGCATTTTCTCAAAATATTCTGGATCTGATGTTGTCAATCTTCACCCAGTCCTTGACAGTGGGGTCAGTTCTGAACCTTGCAACTAACTCAGCCATATCTTTTAGCTCGTGCTCTCTAAATTCTTGAGCCAGGCACTACCCATAATGCTCTCCACAGAGATTACCTCAGATCTCATTTGCTGCTTCGTAGACCAGACGCATTAGCCTCCTTCTTTTGAGCCTTGGCTATAACAGTGAGTAATTCTTAATATTTCTTAATATTATTTATTCCTTATAATAATTTTCTGTCTAGTTCCTCTTACTCTATCTATCCACTTCTCTTATCTTTATTACTTATCTTTATTCCGCCTTTTAGTTTATCTTTTAGGTATTCTTTTTTTTTTACCATTGTAGGTATTTTCTCTATAAATTCTCTTTCTTTAGTTTAGTTAAAAAAAAAAAAACGAAATCCTTGATTCTGTCTTAGCTCTTGCTGTAGCATTGGTTATTTCTATTTACAATGGCCAATCAAAAACAAGCTTCTCCTGCTAAGTCCAGTAAAGACACCTCAGGATTTAAAGGTGCCAAAAATGTGAAGGCAAGATGCCTAATTCGGGCAGTCATTCATTATGTGTATATTGTTTGGGGAAAATCCATTTACAAGAGGACTGCTCAATCTGTCATGGATTCTCTACAAGAACCCTGACAGAAAGAGATAAGTTAATATTAAAAGGACTTCTTAAAACTAACTTTGATGAGGCCTTATCTGAGCCTAGACCTGAAACTAGCACTTCCTTCTCATCTTCCTCGGTTTCAAGGAAAAGGCCTTCTTAAGTTCTAAGGTAATCAGAACCAACAAAGAAGTTACCCAAGTCATCCTTGGTACCGAAGAGTTCCTCAGCACCACAGGATTTACATGCTTTGAGACCCAAGCTCCCCTCTGAACCAAAAACAACTTCTGCTTCAGCACCGACAGATTCCTCTGTGCCGAAGCTATCACATACCAAGAATTAAATATTCTCCTTCCATAGATCCAGAGACATGCCAACCAGTCCATTTTTGGAAGCGAGACCCCCCCCTAGATCTCCCTCCTCATCTTCCATTCAATCTACTAAGAGACTGTCTGAGGCCAGTATATTTAGACTGGTGGATCAACTCCTGATGGCTCGGGGGTTATCCTTGGTTCCCAGCCATGCTGGTCTTGGAACTAGCCTAGCAATAACTCCTCCATATCCTCCTCCACCAACTCTTATCGAGACTTTGGAGCCCTCGGTTACGATTCCTCTGGCATTGACTGCTTCAGTTCCGGTTGTTTATCATCTCTGGTTCCCAGAGTTGTCTTGAGTTTCGCTGAGCCAGGGTTGTGATTCTCTGGTTGGGTCTGATGGGCTTGGATCGATTTCTTTTCACTCAGAACTGTCCATGTCCCTCGGTATCACAGTCTTTGTAAGATCAACACAGGCTTCTTTTCCAGAGGCTGTTGCTTTGGTGTGGGATGTGACCCCGGTTCCAGGCTCCCACCCCTCTTGGTGGTGGGGGGTGAGCCTTTAGGATAATGGAGAAGGCATTGTCCAGTGGGGAATCTCAGTCTTTGCCATCCCTGTCAGGATAGATTTCTACCTCCTCTAGACCTGAGCTACCATCAGTCTCACCCCCAAGACAGAGGGCACAAAAGTCTAAGGTGACTCCCACTTTTGTGGTCTTCTCTTTGGATACTTTCCCATATCATTCCCTCAAGGAAATCCCTGTGAAGAAGTGCAAGAGGAAGCAGCTGGACTCCCCAAAAGAGTCCTTAACAGAGGATAATGATTTTGATGAAGGAAAAGGTTCCCCCAGGTCCCCCCTAATGTTTCCTTTGGGGACATCCTAGAAATCCTGAAACAGAGGGGTGGCTGGTCCTCCATTCAACCTTCCTTGGAAGAATCAGTATACCTGGAGGCTTTTCATGCCCAGCCCTCTACTTCTTGGACCTCTCTGCCCACTGACAATCTTATTAAACTCATCACTCAGTGGACGTGGAAGATACCCAACTCCATAGAGCCAATCCCAAGAGACCTGACCTGATATTATCAGTCCCTAAAGATGAACAACATTGGTCTAAAGCAATTCCTGTTGATGCCATGGTGATAGTGGCCACCACCAAAAATGAACTCGCTGAAGAGAGTCTGACCATCTATCCTCCTATCAAGGAGTCTAGGACATTGGATAGATATGGGAAGTGACTATCTATCCTCCTAATAAGTAGTCTAGGACATTGGATAGATTTGGGAAGCATGTTTATGCTTCATTGCTCTAAGGTCCTCAAACTATATGGCACACTTTACCAGATTAGCGAGATTTGTTTAAAGAGCTTTCAAATACTCTCTCATTAGCAGTGGCTGAAGAGGTCCATGACAAATTTCCTCTCAGCTTGCAACCCTTGATGCTATCTCCAACTTGTCCATGAGGCTCATTGCCCATGCTGCTGAAGGGACGACCAAGGCAATGGGTTCAGGCATATCCATTAGATGGCATTCCTGTATGCACTTGTGTGACTTTGCAGAGCCATTTAAAGTGTCATTCATCAATGCTCCTTTTGACAGATCCACCCTTTTTGACTCTAAGGTAAAAGACACCATAGCCAGATGTGAGAAAGATATTAAGACCCTATCTGCCATAGGCATATGTTTCTCTACTCTTCAGAGGCCTTATTCTAGGAACCAAAGAAGTGGGAGACTATGGTGTAAAAAATCCAAAGGGCCTTTCCAAGACTCATGAGGCAAAGACCTCCCTCCCTGGGGCAGAGAGGGAAGCAATAGAAGACTCCACCTAGGGGCAGAAATGGACCACAGAATCAGGGGTCCAGAGAATCTCTCTGGAACTTTCTATCAGCATCCCTGAATGGGGGCTTGATTGCCTTCCTCTGGAGGCAGTCGGGGAGGGGGGGGGTTATCCCTGTATCTACCTGCCTGGCAATTGATAACTTTGGACAAATGGGTGCACAGGATAATATCCAGAGGTTACAAAATTCTACTATCTGTAAGTCCAAAACCCCAGAAAAAACTCACAGATGTTCCACCCAATCAAAGTTAAGCAGCAGTCTTAGAAATTCAAAAACTGCTAAAAAAAAAAAAAAAAAAAAAAAAAAATCATCCAAAACGTCACACCTGACCAAACAGGATCCACGATTTATTCAAGATTATTTTTAGTGCCCAAAAAACAGAGGACTGGAGACCCATTTTTGATCTCAACCAGTTCAACAAGGCCGTTTAGGAAACCAAATTCCAGATGGTCTTGGTTCAATCCATACTTCCATTTTTGGAAAAAGACAACTGGATGTGCTATATAGACCTTCAAGATGCTTACTACCACATAAAAATGGAAAAAAAGCTTGAGGAGCTGATTTTGCATAGTGGTGTGTTACTCTGACTGCAGTTCAGAAGGTCATGGGTTCAATACTTGGCAGCTTTGTCTTATGCGTGTGCATGGTTTAATGGTTAAGGTTTTTGACTCACAGACATAAGGTACTGTGTTTGAGTCTCACCTTTGGGAAGAAAATTGATTAAACACAGAATGGCCTATTCAGAAATGTAGTCTAGTAGGTAGGAATTTATGAAACCACAAATCTATGGAAAAGGGAAAATGAAACATTTGACAGGACAGATTTTTGTCCCAGTGACTTCCCCATCTGTGGGCTAAATTCCCTCTCCACGTCAAGCGGAGTACCTCATTTTCCCTTTTTAAGCGCAACTGGGATAACTGGATGGGAAACAGAAAATACACCTCTGGGATTCCACCTGTGTCCCTGCTGGACAGGGTCTTTGGGTGCTGACTTGTCTAAACATGGGGTAAACTCTTGGCTAAGCTTATAAGGAGCTTAGGGCCAATAGGCTAGTAACCTCCTATGATCCTATAAAAGGTTTCTGCACTTTCAACTAGGAACCAGTCATTTCCAGTTCAGAGCCCTGCCCTCTGATCTCACCACAGTCCCCAGGGTGTTCACCAAATGCATGGTAGTGGTTGCAACTCACCTCAGACTGCAAGGTTTTCGAGGCTTTCCATATCTCGACAAGTGGCTCCTGACGGCTACCACCAGGTGTCTTTTAGAACAGGCAAGAGATTGCATCATAAATATTTATACATCTCTAGGCATAACAATACATTTCAAAAAGTCCAACCTTCAGCTTTCTCAGCTACTGGATTTCATTGGTTGCTGTCATGGGGATTGCTTCTCTTCCTCCAGAAAGACTACAACATATCAGAGTTCAAGTCAGGCAAATTCTTCATAGCAACAGGGTTCCAGCAAAACTTGTTCTTCAAACCTTAGGTTCCATGGTGGCATCAATCATTCTAGTTCCTCTAGGGAGGTTTCATATGTGAATTCTGCAGTGGTTCCTAGCATCCCAATGATCTCTGATACATCCAGTGTCTCATCTAGTTTTGATTACCAGCCATTACAAACAGTATCTCAAATGATGGCTACATTCTGACCAGATCCTCATGGGTCGACCATTCATTCTTCCTCAGCCCCAAGCCATAGTGACCATGGATGCTTCCCAGATGGGGGGGCATTATCTGTGAATGACAGTCCAAGGAACATGGTCCCAGTTGGAGACCAATTTGCACATCAATGTTTTAGAAATGAGGGCAGTGTTGTTGGTTTTGCAAGCATTCCAAGATGCCCTTCCTTCCGGGACAGTAGCTATTCAGACAGGCAACATGTCTGTAGTCTGGTACATAAACAAACAAGGGGGAACCAAATCTTACCCACTTTGTCGAGAAGCACTCAGAGTTTGGCAATGGGTGATTTCTTCCAACCGCTTTCTGATAGCAATGCACACTCTGGGAAGTTCCAATGTGATAGCAAACAAATTGAGCAGGACTAGTCTAATGCCTCATAAGTGGTCTCTGAACCCTGAAGTGGCGAACAAGATTTTTCACCATTGGGGCCAACCTTGCTGTGACCTCTTTGCCTCTCCCCTGAACAAGAAGTGTAGAAGTTACTTCACCCTAATCCCGCCTCCACGGAGTCACCCAGAGACATTCTTCTCCATGATTGGCCTCCTGCTCTGTTATATGCCTTTCCCCTGACTCCTCTCATATCACAATACCTAAAGAAAGCCAAAAGGACAGAAAATTCAGTAATCCTCATTGCTCCCTTCTGGCCTTGACAAGTTTGTTTTCCCTTCCTTTGGCCTTTTCTGATATGGAAACCATGGATTTTGGAACCAGTTCCAGATCTGCTAACTCACCCAGAGGGCATGGTTCATCCAATTCTCCAACATCTCAAGCTCACTGCATGGTGTCTCCAATTCCCATGATTGCCAGGCATCCTTTCCTTTTTTCTCCTGTCTAACGTATTATTATTGCTCATCACAAGCCTTCTACTAGAAAAAGTGTATCAAGGCAAATGGGAAATATCGGATTAGCCTTAAGCTAATTTCCCTTTAAGGGCTCATATATGGCCTTGTTTTCTATACTTTCCATAGTTAACCATATTTTGTTTTCCTAGATACTAATTATTTGGTAAACGCAATATGAGGTAATCTCTGTGAGGAGCATTATGGGTAGTGCCTGGCTCAAGAGTTTGGAGAGTACAAGCTGGAAGATATGGCCAAGTCGGTTCCAAGGTTTGGAACCAAACCCATTGTCAAAGAATAGTGAAGATCAACAACACAGATGGAACGTTTGTCCCATGTTCTACAAAATGCTGAATGATTAGCTATACTAAATTGTAGGTAGTGGCTGAAACTGTTCTAGGTACCAGCCCACTTACCTGATTAACAAATATTTAGTAAAAACAGTAAAGAGTACAAAACTACTATAAATTATTTGTTAGATGAGTCAAACGGCCATAAAATGTCTGCATGTGTTTTTTTTTTTTTTATTTCAAAAATCTATAGATTTTGTGAGAGCTCTCCAATAACAATTTTATTATCACTGATGCTTATTCATTTTTATAGCTATCAGATCCCAAGCACTTTATGGGAATGTACATCTCAGATGTATAGTGGCAGTGTAGTACATTAAACAGAATCCCTTTTTGTGTTTATTGAACATAAAATTTAAACAGACAGTAAAAGATATAGCCTTTCAATACTGGAGATTTTACCTGTAAGATTAATATGACAATTGAGTCCAACTGTATTTTGTTTACATTAGATGTACAATAACTATACACATCTATAAAATTAAAGGACCTTGCTGGGTATTACACTACCTTTTTTAATAAGTGAAACATTCAGTGAAGTTCAGAATGATAGTGATATCTATGGACCTATTATTGTGTTTGAAGTACCTCACAGTTGTGCCCACAAGTAGTCATTGGCAAAAAATATGAGTGTGCTGTGGATATAAACCTTTACTGGGGTTCCAAAGTTATCCAGATATTATCACCAATAATTGGAATATTTTAAAAGGGGCTAAAACTATATGTGGATTGTAAGCCCACAGCATGTTTTTGTTAAAAAGAGGTAAGAATCTTATTTTTGAATAAACTCTACTCAGTAGCAATGAGAACTCCACTAATAAGAAGATAGGCACTTACAGTTCTGATTTAAGCAAGCATTGTAGTCCCAATTTTGTTACTGTTAGTATGAGGATCATAGGAGCAGAAGCCTGTTTCAAATATTTGACAACCGGTGTTGTCTGTGTGACACCATGCTTAACCTGCAAGTGTTTTTATACTGGGCAGATATTTAAAACATTAAGCTAAATTAATACTATCAACAAGCTGTAAGAAGAATGACCCATTCGATGCAGTATGTGTAGGTTGTGCAGCTCCTCTGAGAAGTTTTTTTGCTTGACTTCTCCTTGAAAGTGTATGTGTGGGGGGAGGGGGGTTGGCAAGAAACACTGATTTAGCACTAGAGAAAAAGAGAATTGCCCTCACAGCTGTCCTTAGATGCCAACATATAGACAGGCCTTAATGTTGCATTAAACATTAAATGTGTCTTAAACACTTGTCAAATCAAATATTAATTTAGTATTGCTTTCATTATTAAATGTTTACATATGGATATTATTTTATGTCTGTTGATAACTTTTAATCGCATTTCATTTTTCTATATTTTTAGATTCTAGAAACTGTATATCGCTTTTTTATGTTGGGTGTTTTTTACCTCATGTGCTTTTTAGTGTTGTATAAATATCAGTATATTGTGCATTTTTATTCCGGCAAAGTCCTGTTCTTGTATGGACTTGCTTGTTTTGACTTTCAGTGAAGTGTTTACCTGTACTTTTGCAGTCCTCTTATTTCTGTTAGTGAATTGTTTTCCTAGTGCTTTTTTCATCTCTTGAGTTTCAGATGAAGTACATTCACATATAACAAGATGATTTTGAAGCTTTAAATGTATCATTTGTAAACTGGCATAGTTCATAGGTTGTTATTAGACTAACGACCTCAGGGGCCTTACAAGCCTAGTCACGCACCCTAAATTATTTGGTTCCCCAAGTATTATAGGCATCTCTATGGGGGGTGTTAGCGCAGAGGTAACTAAGGATTTGTGGGGGTGACGTTAGGATAAAACTTTTCTTACTGATGGCCTCTGTCCACAAGGGAAATGAGGAGTAGACCGGGGGGTGAATCTACGATTTCCCATCCAATTGTCAAGGTTTCATTTAAACAGGGTCAGGGATGAACTCTGTTATACATGGATGTGGAGCCTATTCCATAGTGTGGGGATCCTTTGGGGCACATATCTATCCTCCTAACATGTTTTGTTTGTGTCACAAGTAAAGTTCAGGTCCTTTATCTAGTGTTTCTGGTGCTGTTTGTTTTGTGTATGTACAACAGATCCATCATGGCTGGATCTGAGGAAGCCCTGTAAGCCAGGCAGAGATCTTCTGTCAGCAGTCTGTAGGAGACTGAATACAGTGACAGAGCCTTTAGGCGATCAGTGTAGGACAGAGTATTCATGCACTGAATTCTACTGGTGAGAAACTTTTGTGGGCATTCCAACTGTTGCAAGTGCCTGGATAGATACATATCAAAGGGGACATTGTACTCCTTGATAGGTCTGCTAAGGGATGAGTGTAGTGGTACTATAACTCCTTTAGACCTGGATGCCACATCCTTACCTATAAGTTGGACGACATGGAATGATTTTCTTATTGTCTTAGCTACATGCTGATCAAAGGCTAGATTGCTGTCTATATTGGTTCCCAAACCTCTCACTACTGGGTTGACTCTTAGGGGTGTTTTATCAATGGAGTAATTAACTTGGGTTGACAGTTTCCCAAAGGTCATTATAATGCATTTTTCAGCATTGAGTTTTATGCCATGGCTTTGGCACCAGTCATTTGTCTGTGTTAAACCCTCTTACAAGATGTGGGTGTCTTGGGGGAATCTGTAATAGCACCCAGTTTACAGTCATCTATGAACCTGATAAGGCAGAAACCTTTAACATTAGCCTTGACTTCCAACAGGTAGATGCCAAACAGGAGTGGGCCCAGCACAGAGCCTTGGTGTCCTCCTCTGGTGACTAGTCTCTTGGTGGAAGTGGTCTCACCAATCCTGACTTCTTGGGTCTGGTATGTGACCCTCTCCTGAAAGCTAACCAGATTAAGTAGGCATTACCTTCCCTTAAAAAGCCATACTGGGATGGCCCCAGAGTCTCAGGTTGCCAATGTCCTTGTTTATCATTTCTATAACAATTCATTCCATAGCTTTGCATATAAGACTTGTTAGACTGAGGGGTCTGTAGTTCCCTGGGTCAGTTGATGGTATGCGTTGTGGAAGGGAATCACTGTGGTGGTCCTCCATTCAATTGGATTACACCCTGTTCAATGTTGAGGTTGAAGAGTGTCTCATGTGGTCCTGATAGGTTGTGTTTTACATTGTTCAGGAGGCAGCTGAGGATGTTGTCAGGACTCATGGAGTCAGTGTTTTTGACTTTAGCGAGTGTCACCAATACCTGGTTCCTGCTAATAGTTGGGGTGGTAGTATGTTAGGGGAATTTCACCTGGTGAAGCTGGGGGAGTTGGGGTTGAAGTCTGAGCTAAATTTATCAGCCAATAGATTTGCTGTGTCACCCTGATCGGTGAAGGTAGTACCATTCACCACCAGTTCAGCACACTGCCCCTGCCTGGTTGGCCCCTCCTTACCATATTCTGTTACACTGTAGCTTTACTTGAATGTGTAAACATTTGTAGCTATAGTCACATGGACAGCCACAAGCAATTGTTTGGTTTTATGAGCTAGTAAAAACAAAAATTTAAAAAAAATACTGTGTATAATTTTTCAGTGTAGCTGCTTAAAAGTAATAATATCATTAGTTTGACTTCTGTGCAATTCTTTTGTCATAAAGCTGGAGTTTACAACTTTAATTTTAGCTGCGTTTGCTTTTAGCCTGCAACTTTATGTCAGTATTCTCATGTATATGAACAGAGGGAATAGGTAGATTCATATTGAGTTAAAGCATCCTGCAGTTTCAACCAGATGGAACAAACCAGAGCTGCATGTCATCAAATCCCCTCAAAAATGATTTTTGCAAGGAGGATTCACCTCCACATAGCCTCATCTTCCCTTATATATTACCTCCACAGTCACACAATCATGGTGAAAAGAGAAAAGAATCACACAAATGGAATTAGTGCAGGAGTATAAACAGAAATTGCACCAGCAGTGATTTTCCATGAAGAACAGTGATCAGGGACTTAGGCAGAGAGGCCATTAACTCGGCAGAGTTGAATTTCTTCCACTTTACTGTCACTTGAAGTGTAACAAGAACAATGCTGCAGTTACCACATATGTGGTGAAGTGCGTGTAGTATGCATTCCTTGTAAATGTCATGAGTACACAGATGCATTTAAAAGTGTGATTCATCAAAACAGGGAAATTCCCATTTCCCTGAGTGCAGTGACTTTTGAGATGATTAAAAGTACTGGGCTTTGAGCTTATGTATGGCATTCTTACATGCAATTGCTGACTTTTACATGTAAGATCTTCCTTGAATTATCATGGGGGAATTTCTCCTTTCTCTGATTCATATGCCTTTCAAAGTGATTTCTCATCTATGAACACCTTGCTAACACTCGCTCTTGAGCTGCACCCCTTTTCTCATGGAGGGCTAGGCTAGTTAGTCCTGGGGTAAACTCGAGAGTGCCCATCCAGTCATTAAGGTTCTTTTTGAAAAATGATAATATACACACTTTTAATCTGAGGGATTAGCTTATTCCAGATATGGGGATGTAGTAATGAATCTGTCTCTATATCATATTATATTTATCACTGGTGAAAATTAAATTCCTTGGTTCTAGTATTTCTTGTGGAGATACAGAAGATCAAGGACAGCAGGGTCTCTAATGGCACAGTAGGTGTGGCAAAGATCACCCCTCAACCTGTGGTGGATCCAGGATTTTGCAAAAGGGGGGATGCAGTCTGGAAAGTCATCAAGTGAGGTGGGGAGGCAGGAAAGCAGAACACTCTGGAAGGGGATGTGGTCACCTTAAGATATTGTAATAGCATGTGTGAAAACACAGCAACATACAGTCAGTTGCAAATCATTGGAAGTGGATTCAGCATAATGGTTAAGGTCTTCACCTCAGATACAAAGTACTGGATTTGATTCTGACCTCAGCTTATTAGCTAGACTTATAATTACCATTCATGGCAGTTAGCCTAATATTCTCCTATGATCCAATGAACCTGGTGTGGCTGTATTAGTGGAGTTAAATAACTCCTATCCAGCACATAGCATATTACCAGACATTACCAGTTGTTTCAAGACATACCTGGAAGATATGTTTGGTTGCCCGTGTGAAGTCAGTTCTTTTCTCCAGCATACCTGACAAAGCATTATGATAACCTAGCAAAGAATCCCAGTGAAGGTGATATCACCCCAACAATACCCATAGCAAATGTAAGTAATTTAAGTAAATAATGATTTATGTGAAACCAGCAAAGTTAAAAGTCATTTTGTGTGCAAGTGAAGTTCAGTTAGTTAAAGAACATAGCAAATTAATGAAATACACGTTATAAAAAAAAGTCCTAAAAAACAAATAATCAGTTAAGTTATATGCAATGTATAAAACCAAATCTAACTACTGTAGCATTTCACAAAGGGCAACAACACAAAATCTACTTTAATGTCTGACCAGCCTAATATGTCAAGGACAGGTCATGCTTACTGAATCTGATGGACTTTTTTTGAAAAGGTTACCAATGTAATATAGGAAGGTAAAATGGTACACATTGCATACCTCAACCTAGCCAAAGCTTTTGACACAGTCTCCCACTCAGGCATTGTAGAAAAGCTAAATAAACTAGGAATAAACTCCAATGTCACCTACTGGATTGCCACATGGCTCACAGATAAGATGCCAGAAAACAAAATAGGCAATGTTACCTCCACAAAGAGATGAGCTACTGGTGGAGTCCCCAGGGTTCTGTGCTGGGACATTTCCTGTTTAACTTCTACTTCTCTGAAGTAAAAGCCAATACCAAAGAGCTCTGGATGACTAAGTCTGCACATAGCTACAAGTTAGGAGCAGTCACTGAGTCCCAAATTACATAGCCATCCTGCTGGAAGGTTTGTCCCAAACAACTGGTGCCAGAATCACGGGCCAAAATGAAATGCCAGTAAATGCATTATTGTGTCCTTTGGAAGTCATCTACCTCAGGGAACAACTACGTTGACAATAAGACCTTAAGAATAGACTTTTGTTTGGGATTTCGGAACTTATTGGGGCAGTGACCTAAATTTTGACCAGTGTGTCTACTTATGTAAGAAAGTGCTTCTATATCGAACAGCATAAAGAAATGGGTTATGTCCAGATCTAGGATGTCATCACCCCCTTTACTCAGCCCTCATTAGGCCAGTCATTGAGCATTATGCCCCCTTTGGCCTGTATCTGCCTAGACACATGCAACAACTAGGACGCCCACAGAGAAACCGTACTAAAAGGATACAAGGGCTAAACAATATCTCCTACATGGACTGACAAAGTCTGCCATTTGCTTTCTTCCACTGACTGCCTCCCATAGCCCTCAACCCCTCATCTACAAAATATGAAACATAATGTGACACTATGGAGCAAGAGGTGAACATTTACTAACAACTTCATCTGGGATGCTCATAGCATGATTAATGAAATAACTGTTTCTTCATACTTGAGAGATTTCCTGATTAACATGATTCAGTAGTGTATGCTATGATAACAGTTAACACTCAGACTCACAAACCTTACCTATAAGTTGGACGACGTGGAATGATTTTCTTATTACCTTAGCTACGTGCTGATCAAAGGCTAGATTGCTGTCTATATTGGTTCCCAAACCTCTCACTACTGGGTTGACTCTTGACAAAATGATCAGCTTTAATAATTGGCTTAATTACTGGTGTCATTCTAAGGGGATCCGATGTCTGTCTGCCTGGGATGACATGCTTGACAATCCACGCTGCTTCGCAAGGGACGGCTTGCACCTGTCACCCCTGGGCTTCCGGATATTGGCAAAGGCTCTAGCCACCCCCATAGTGCCTTTTTTAGGCAAGGCTCAAATGATAAACCTACCACCCTAGAAAACAAAAATGGAGAAAAACTAAGGGTAATACTGCTCAATGCTAGAAGTCTAAACCTCAAGATGCACGCCCTCGAAGCCCTCCTCAGTATGGAGAACATCGATGTCTGTGCTGTGACTGAAACCTGGTTCAAGGCTCCTGAGAGCACCCCAGCACTATCAGGTTATACCTCATATCATGCGTTCCGGCCCCAAAATCCGGACCGAACCACAAAAGGAGGGGGAGTATCCATATTCATAAAGGATACCCACACCTCCAGGTTAGTGGCAACGCACGAAGCATCAGAGACCATCCAGGTGCAATTAACCATAGGTAAAACTGCCCTACAGTTTGTAGCATGCTACAGACCACCTTCTCAAACTCAGGAAACCCACACAGCCTTCCTGAAGACACTGGAGAGTATGAATGTCTCTCCAAACACCATCATATTGGGTAACTTCAACTACCCAAACATAGACTGGGAACATTACTCAAGCCCCAACACCCTAGCCCAAAGGTTCCTGGAGTTCATAAACTCAAATGCTATGGAACAACTAGTCACCATTCCCACAAGAGGAGAAAATATACTAGACCTGATCATCACAAACATGGGGACAAAAATGCTCCACACCGGAAGTATATCCCTCATTGGTGAGATCAGACCATAAATTAATCTCACTGGAGATCCACATCCCACCCCCAACCCCAGCAAAAAGACCACAGTGAAGAACTTCTCAAAAGCAAACTTCACACTTCTTAAGACTGGAGTGGTATCCTTCAAGGCCCCCGAGCCAGTGGAAACCACAACCCACGCTGCTGAAACCCTTACAAATGCCTTCTACGAGCACCTCCAGGAATGTATGGATCAAGCAATCCCTAATAAAATCAAGACCCTTTCCACCAAAGGCAGGCGCCCGGTCTGGTGGACCCCAGCCATAAACAAACTCTACAACAAGAGGAGAAAGCTACTACATGACAGAGCAAAATCCCTAAAAGGGAAGGCATCTCTGATCAATACTAGCAAAAAACTACGATCAGTCATAAAATCATCCAAGGCCAACTTTGAGAGAAAAATCGCTAATGACACAAAAGACAATCATAAGGCCTTTTTAGCTATGTTAGAAACCTGGGTGGAAACTCCCAGATATGCTCAGAATTAGTCCAAAATGATAAAAAAAATCACTGAACCCACAGACATTGCCAACATACTGGCAGACAGGTTCAGTGCAAATTTCTCCCCTCCCCCCCCCAAAAGGAGAAATATCTATCCCACCAGAGTCTAGCCTCCCAAACATCTCAGATGCCCAGGTGAGAGCTGCTCTCTCTAAAGCAAAAAAACACAGCATCAATGGGACCGGACGGTGTCCCCGGCTGTGTGCTACACGAACTCAATGAGGAACTAAACCCACACATAAAGCTGCTGTTTAATCTTAGCCTTACTACAGGATACATACCCAAAGAATGGCGTACGGCAACTGTGGTCCCACTCCACAAAGGCGGTGCTTCTACGGACCCTGGAAATTACCACCCCATAAGCTTGACGAGCCTTGTCTGCAAAGCTATGGAGAGGATCATAATGGAACTCATAAATAAAGACATTGGGGACCTACAGACACTGGATCCTACCCAATTTGGCTTTGCCAAGGGCAGATCCTGCCTCTTGAACTTGTTCGACTTTTTTGAAACAGTCACTAAGGCCATTGATGAGGGTAAGGCAGTTCACACAGCCTACCTTGACCTAGCAAAAGCGGTCGACACAATACCCCACTCGGGCATCATAGAAAAGCTCACCAGCTTAGATGTAAACCCATATGTCACAAGATGGGTTGCAAACTGGCTCAAGGACAGAACACACAGGGTTAGAGTTGCTGGTGCCATGTCAGACTCTAAGCTGGTCACGAGCGGTGTCCCACAGGGCTCAGTCCTGGGCCCCCTCTTGTTCGGCATTTATTTTTCTGAAGTGCAGGCAAACATAGGGGGATTGTGGCTGACAAAATTTGCAGATGACTGCAAACTGGGCACCATAATTGACACTCCATCAGACACAGACATCCTCCAGAGAGGTCTCATAGAAATGGATAACTGGTGCCAGAGCCATGGCCTTAAGCTAAATGCCAAAAAATGTATAGTCATACCCTTTGGGATAAACAAGGTAACCCCTAATTACCACATAGGTGGTAATCCATTAAACATGAAAGAAGTTATCAGGGACCTGGGGACCCAAGTTGACAGTAACCTCTCTTTTGACACTCACATTGCCAAAGTGGTTAGGAAGACCTTCTACATTGCCCACCTGATCATGAAGGGATTCACATCCAGATCAGGAGAGGTCATTGTACCCCTGTACTCTTCACTTATCAGACCAATGATTGAGTACAACGCCCCATTCGAATGTACCTTACCCGACACCTGCAGCAGTTGGAAAGACCCCAAAAGTTCCTCACCAAAAGGATAAAGGGGCTCAAACATATGTCATATGATGCCCGACTGAAGAAACTCCAGCTCTATTCAGTCACATACCATCTGCTCAGAGGTGATCTGTGCCTGACATACAAGGCCATGTCCAACCCGGAATTATTGGACATGCTCCACCTCAAAAAATCCAAATCCACCAGAGCCACGAGAGCAAGAGACTTAAACCTCAACACGGATATAAATAGGACGTGCTGGAGGGACAGATTCATCACCCAGAGACTCCCTACACTATGGAACAGAATCCCAGTCCATGTGAGGCAGAGCCCCTCACTGACTCTGTTCAAGAGAAATCTTGACGAGTGGATGGGAGATCGTAGGTTTACCCCGGGAATCATCTCTGTGTCACTGCTGGACAGAGGCACAGCAAACTAATAGGTATAGTATTCTCATCCTAAGGGGTGGTGAAAGCCACACACACTCTGGCTAGGCTTATAAATGCCCTAGGGCAGATAGCCTAGTATGAACCTGTGAACCTATGAACCTATGAACAAGCTGGAAGATATGGCCAAGTCGGTTCCAAGGTTTGGAACCAAACCCATTGTCAAAGAATAGTGAAGATCAACAACATAGATGGAACGTTTGTCCCATGTTTTACAAAATGCTGAATGATTAGCTATACTAAGTTGTAGGTAGTGGCTGAAACTGTTTTAGGTACCAGCCCACTTACCTGATTAACAAATATTTAGTAAAAACAGTAAAGAGTACAAAACTACTATAAATTATTTGTTAGATGAGTCAAACGGCCATAAAATGTCTGCATGTGTTTTTTTTTTCTTTTATTTCAAAAATCTATAGATTTTTTGAGAGCTCTCCAATAACAATTTTATTATCACTGATGCTTATTCATTTTTATAGCTATCAGATCCCAAGCACTTTATGGGAATGTACATCTCAGATGTATAGTGGCAGTGTAGTACATTAAACAGAATCCCTTTTTGTGTTTATTGAACATAAAATTTAAACAGACAGTAAAAGATATAGCCTTTCAATACTGGAGATTTTACCTGTAAGATTAATATGACAATTGAGTCCAACTGTATTTTGTTTACATTAGATGTACAATAACTATACACATCTATAAAATTAAAGGACCTTGCTGGGTATTACACTACCTTTTTTAATAAGTGAAACATTCAGTGAAGTTCAGAATGATAGTGATATCTATGGACCTATTATTGTGTTTGAAGTACCTCACAGTTGTGCCCACAAGTAGTCATTGGCAAAAAATATGAGTGTGCTGTGGATATAAACCTTTACTGGGGTTCCAAAGTTATCCAGATATTATCACCAGTAATCGGAATATTTTAAAAGGGGCTAAAACTATATGTGGATTGTAAGCCCACAGCATGTTTTTGTTAAAAAGAGGTAAGAATCTTATTTTTGAATAAACTCTACTCAGTAGCAATGAGAACTCCACTAATAAGAAGATAGGCACTTACAGTTCTGATTTAAGCAAGCATTGTAGTCCCAATTTTGTTACTGTTAGTATGAGGATCATAGGAGCAGAAGCCTGTTTCAAATATTTGACAACCGGTGTTGTCTGTGTGACACCATGCTTAACCTGCAAGTGTTTTTATACTGGGCAGATATTTAAAACATTAAACTAAATTAATACTATCAACAAGCTGTAAGAAGAATGACCCATTCGATGCAGTATGTGTAGGTTGTGCAGCTCCTCTGAGAAGTTTTTTTGCTTGACTTCTCCTTGAAAGTGTATGTGTGGGGGGAGGGGGGGTTGGCAAGAAACATTGATTTAGCACTAGAGAAAAAGAGAATTGCCCTCACAGCTGTCCTTAGATGCCAACATATAGACAGGCCTTAATGTTCCATTAAACATTAAATGTGTCTTAAACACTTGTCAAATCAAATATTAATTTAGTATTGCTTTCATTATTAAATGTTTACATATGGATATTATTTTATGTCTGTTGATAACTTTTAATCGCATTTCATTTTTCTATATTTTTAGATTCTAGAAACTGTATATCGCTTTTTTATGTTGGGTGTTTTTTACCTCATGTGCTTTTTAGTGTTGTATAAATATCAGTATATTGTGCATTTTTATTCCGGCAAAGTCCTGTTCTTGTATGGACTTGCTTGTTTTGACTTTCAGTGAAGTGTTTACCTGTACTTTTGCAGTCCTCTTATTTCTGTTAGTGAATTGTTTTCCTAGTGCTTTTTTCATCTCTTGAGTTTCAGATGAAGTACATTCACATATAACAAGATGATTTTGAAGCTTTAAATGTATCATTTGTAAACTGGAGTTCAAAGGTTGTTACTAGACTAACGACCACAGGGGCCTTACAAGCCTAGTCACGCACCCTAAATTATTTGGTTCCCCAAGTAGTATAGGCATCTCTATGGGGAGTGTTAGAGCAGAGGTAACTAAGGATTTGTGGTGGTGGCATTAGGATAAAACTTTTCTTACTGATGGCCTCTGTCCACAAGGGACATGAGGAGTAGACGATTTCCCATCCAATTGTCAAGGTTTCATTTAAACAGGGTCAGGGATGAACTCTGTTATACATGGATGTGGAGCCTATTCCATAGTGTGGGGATCCTTTGGGACACATAGCTATCCTCCTAACATGTTTTGTTTGTGTCACAAGTAAAGTTCAGGTCCTTTATCTAGTGTTTCTGGTGCTGTTTGTTTTGTGTATGTACAACAGATCCATCATGGCTGGATCTGAGGAAGCCCTGTAAGCCAGGCAGAGATCTCCTGTCAGCAGTCTGTAGGAGACTGAATACAGTGACAGAGCCTTTAGGCGATCAGTGTAGGACAGAGTATTCATGCACTGAATTCTACTGGTGAGAAACTTTTGTGGGCATTCCAACTGTTGCAAGTGCCTGGATAGATACATGTCAAAGGGGGCATTGTACTCATTGATAGGTCTGCTAAGGGATGAGTGTAGTGGTACTATAACTCCCTTAGACCTGGATGCCACGTCCTTACCTATAAGTTGGACGACATGGAATGATTTTCTTATTATCTTAGCTACGTGCTGATCAAAGGCTAGATTGCTGTCTATATTGGTTCCCAAACCTCTCACTACTGGGTTGACTCTTAGGGGTGTTTTATCAATGGAGTAATTAACTTGGGTTGACAGTTTCCCAAAGGACATTATAATGCATTTTTCAGCATTGAGTTTTATGCCATGGCTTTGGCACCAGTCATTTGTCTGTGTTAAACCCTCTTACAAGATGTTGGTGTCTTGGGGGAATCTATAATAGCACCCAGTTTACAGTCATCTATGAACCTGATAAGGCAGAAACCTTTAACATTAGCCTTGACTTTCAACAGGTAGATGCCAAACAGGATTGGGCCCAGCACAGAGCCTTGGTGTCCTCCTCTGGTGACTAGTCTCTTGGTGGAAGTGGTCTCACCAATCCTGACTTCTTGGGTCTGGTATGTGACCCTCTCCAGAAAGCTAACCAGATTAAGTAGGCATTACCTTCCCTTAAAAAAGCCATACTGGGATGGCCCCAGAGTCTCAGGTTGCCAATGTCCTTGTTTATCATTTCTATAACAATTCATTCCATAGCTTTGCATATAAGACTTGTTAGACTGAGGGGCTGTAGTTCCCTGTGTCAGTTGATGGTTTGCCTTGTGGAAGGGAATCACTGTGGTGGTCCTCCATTCAATTGGATTACACCCTGTTCAATGTTGAGGTTGAAGAGTGTCTCATGTGGTCCTGATAGGTTGTGTTTTACATTGTTCAGGAGGCAGCTGAGGATGTTGTCAGGACTCATGGAGTCAGTGTTTTTGACTTTAGTGAGTGTCACCAACACCTGGTTCCTGCTAATAGTTGGGGTGGTAGTATGTTAGGGGAATTTCACCTGGTGAAGCTGGGGGAGTTGGGGTTGAAGTCTGAGCTAAATTTATCAGCCAATAGATTTGCTATGTCACCCTGATCGGTGAAGGTAGTACCATTCACCACCAGTTCAGCACACTGCCCCTGCCTGGTTGGCCCCTCCTTACCATATTCTGTTACACTGTAGCTTTACTTGAATGTGTAAACATTTGTAGCTATAGTCACATGGACAGCCACGAGCAATTGTTTGGTTTTATGAGCTAGTAAAAACAAAAATTTAAAAAAAATACTGTGTATAATTTTTCAGTGTAGCTGCTTAAAACTAATAATATCATTAGTTTGACTTCTGTGCAATTCTTTTGTCATAAAGCTGGAGTTTACAACTTTAATTTTAGCTGCGTTTGCTTTTAGCCTGCAACTTTATGTCAGTTTTTTCATGTATATGAACAGAGGGAATAGGTAGATTCATATTGAGTTAAAGCATCCTGCAGTTTCAACCATATGGAACAAACCAGAGCTGCATGTCATCAAATCCCCTCAAAAATGATTTTTGCAAGGAGGATTCACCTCCACATAGCCTCATCTTCCCTTATATATTACCTCCACAGTCACACAATCATGGTGAAAAGAGAAAAGAATCACACAAATGGAATTAGTGCAGGAGTATAAACAGAAATTGCACCAGCAGTGATTTTCCATGAAGAACAGTGATCAGGGACTTAGGCAGAGAGGCCATTAACTCGGCAGAGTTGAATTTCTTCCAATTTACTGTCACTTGAAGTGTAACAAGAACAATGCTGCAGTTACCACATATGTGGTGAAGTATGTAATCGCATTCCTTGTAAATGTCATGAGTACACAGATGCATTTAAAAGTGTGATTCATCAAAACAGGGAAATTCCCATTTCCCTGAGTGCAGTGACTTTTGAGATGATTAAAAGTACTGGGCTTTGAGCTTATGTATGGCATTCTTACATGCAATTGCTGACTTTTACATGTAAGATCTTCCTTGAATTATCATGGGGGAATTTCTCCTTTCCCTGATTCATATGCCTTTCAAAGCGATTTCTCATCTATGAACACCTTGCTAACACTCGCTCTTGAGCTGCACGCCTTTTCTCATGGAGGGCTAGGCTAGTTAGTCCTGGGGTAAACTCGAGAGTGCCCATCCAGTCATTAAGGTTCTTTTTGAAAAATGATAATATACACACTTTTAATTTGAGGGATTAGCTTATTCCAGATATGGGGATGTAGTAATGAATCTGTCTCTATATCATATTATATTTATCACTGGTGAAAATTAAATTCCTTGGTTCTAGTATTTCTTGTGGAGATACAGAAGATCAAGGACAGCAGGGTCTCTAATGGCACAGTAGGTGTGGCAAAGATCACCCCTCAACCTGTGGTGGATCCAGGATTTTGCAAAAGGGGGGATGCAGTCTGGAAAGTCATCAAGTGAGGTGGGGAGGCAGGAAAGCAGAACACTCTGGAAGGGGGATGTGGTCACCTTAAGATATTGTAATAGCATGTGTGAAAACACAGCAACATACAGTCAGTTGCAAATCATTGGAAGTGGATTCAGCATAATGGTTAAGGTCTTCACCTCAGATACAAAGTACTGGGTTTGATTCTGACCTCAGCTTATTAGCTAGACTTATAATTACCATTCATGGCAGTTAGCCTAATATTCTCCTATGATCCAATGAACCTGGTGTGGCTGTATTAGTGGAGTTAAATAACTCCTATCCAGCACATAGCATATTACCAGACATTACCAGTTGTTTCAAGACATACCTGGAAGATATGTTTGGTTGCCCGTGTGAAGTCAGTTCTTTTCTCCAGCATACCTGACAAAGCATTATGATAACCTAGCAAAGAATCCCAGTGAAGGTGATATCACCCCAACAATACCCATAGCAAATGTAAGTAATTTAAGTAAATAATGATTTATGTGAAACCAGCAAAGTTAAAAGTCATTTTGTGTGCAAGTGAAGTTCAGTTAGTTAAAGAACATAGCAAATTAATGAAATACACGTTATAAAAAAAAGTCCTAAAAAACAAATAATCAGTTAAGTTATATGCAATGTATAAAACCAAATCTAACTACTGTAGCATTTCACAAAGGGCAACAACACAAAATCTACTTTAATGTCTGACCAGCCTAATATGTCAAGGACAGGTCATGCTTACTGAATCTGATGAACTTTTTTTGAAAAGGTCACCAATGTAATATAGGAAGGTAAAATAGTACACATTGCATACCTCAACCTAGCCAAAGCTTTTGACACAATCTCCCACTCAGGCATTGTAGAAAAGCTAAATAAACTAGGAATAAACTCCAATGTCACCTACTGGATTGCCACATGGCTCACAGATAAGATGCCAGAAAACAAAATAGGCAATGTTACCTCCACAAAGAGATGAGCTACTGGTGGAGTCCCCAGGGTTCTGTGCTGGGACATTTCCTGTTTAACTTCTACTTCTCTGAAGTAAAAGCCAATACCAAAGAGCTCTGGATGACTAAGTCTGCACATAGCTACAAGTTAGGAGCAGTCACTGAGTCCCAAATTACATAGCCATCCTGCTGGAAGGTTTGTCCCAAACAACTGGTGCCAGAATCACGGGCCAAAATGAAATGCCAGTAAATGCATTATTGTGTCCTTTGGAAGTTATCTACCTCAGGGAACAACTACGTTGACAATAAGACCTTAAGAACAGACTTTTGTTTGGGGTTTCGGAACTTATTGGGGCAGTGACCTAAATTTTGACCAGTGTGTCTACTTATGTAAGAAAGTGCTTCTATATCGAACAGCATAAAGAAATGAGTTATGTCCAGATCTAGGATGTCATCACCCCCTTTACTCAGCCCTCATTAGGCCAGTCATTGAGCATTATGCCCCCTTTGGCCTGTATCTGCCTAGACACATGCAACAACTAGGACGCCCACAGAGAAACCATACTAAAAGGATACAAGGGCTAAACAATATCTCCTACATGGACTGACAAAGTCTGCCATTTGCTTTCTTCCACTTACTGCCTCCCATAGCCCTCAACCCCTCATCTACAAAATATGAAACATAATGTGACACTATGGAGCAAGAGGTGAACATTTACTAACAACTTCATCTGGGATGCTCATAGCATGTAGGCTTGCCACCCCTCCGTTTTTTTTCCGGACTATCAGGAAATCAAACTGATTCTCCGGTAGTCCGGAAAACACTGTACAAACTCCGGTATTCTGTTTCAAAAAGGAAACAGACTATCGGAGTTTGTAAATCGGCTGATTTACTATGCTTTTTTTACAGAAAAGCATAGTAAATCAGCCAAAAGCAGGCGGCGGGAACGAAAAAAGAGGGCGTTCCCATTGAGTGATGCTGTCGTGACATCACAAAATAGGAGGTATGTTGGCAGGAGAGGGGGTTGGGGTGGGCGGGGTTACTGGTGACGCGAGGGGCGTGGCTTTGCTCCGGTTTTAGCCGTGAAGGAAGGTGGCAACCCTAATAGCATGATTAATGAAATAACTGTTTCTTCATACTTAAGAGATTTCCTGATTAACATGATTCAGTAGTGTATGCTATGATAACAGTTAACACTCAGACTCACAAACTGACGAACATTCTTCATAAAGAAATACAGTTGAGAGCTATGCTGCCCTTCCATCCCCAGACAGACAGCCAGTTCTAGCCATCACATAGTTGTTTCTAACATACATAAAAGTGTTGGTTTGAACAGCTGCAACATTCAAAGACTTCTTGGAAAGCCATTGATTTTAATGTGATGTCAAATGTAAATCAGTCGCCTCTCTCTTCACTTTGAGCTAGCATCACACTGACCATACGTACGCTATTAACCAACACAGCCTTTAGAATCCTAAATATGGAAAAAATGTTTCACTTAAACAGTGAATGCATGCTAACACATATCTAGTTATTCCAGCATATTTCTAAGTTTATAAGAGTGATATTTAAAATCGTTCCCTATTTCTAGCTTTTATTCTCCCATTTTAAGTTTTACAAACACAGAAATATTTCAAGTGTGGGCAATAATGCCCTTCTAGCCTGCCAATATACCAAAACAGCTGTTCCCATAATAGGTTCCAGACTGATCTTAAAAATATCTAAACTAGTACTTGTTTTAATGTAATTTGGTAGTCTGTTCCATGCATCAGCTACTCTGTCAGAAAACCAGTTACTGTAGTACACTTTGCATTCCTATAGCACCTTCTACATAAGTTGTCTGACGATTCTCTAGTACATTTTGATAACCCCAAGCATTCCCCAAAGGTAGTCTCTAAATGCCCTATATACCTGAATAAGGTCATCTCTTAAATATCTGAGACCCAGTGCAAGTTCATATAATTTAGTCTTTCACAGTAACTTAAATTTTCACTTCCATTGATGCTTGTGGTATATTTCCACTGGGATCTTTACAGTTCACTCATGATTTTCTTATATGGTTTCCATGTAGTTACTCCATACTCAAGTTTGGGTCTAATGTAACTAAAAAACAATGACTTCATTTCCAATTTCCTAGACTTTATTAACATTTTTATAGTAACTATAGTTCTATAACTATCATTAACCAACTGGTTAGTATGATTAGGAAAACAAACCTGGAATGACCCATTTACCATATTATATATACACCCTAGTCCTAAAATATATCTACAGTTTCAATCACTGTTTGCTGTATTCAAATATTAACAAAAACCAAGGAGCAGGACCAAGAACAAGTTGACGGCCAAGAAGCTTACACCACAAAGTTCGAGTAGATCCACAAACTGGTCTTTGTTAAAAAACACCACACAGAAGTCATGTATCAAGCGCCGCTAGATATTCCTAGCTTTATCGTTGCTGAACCATTCTAAAACATCAGCTTAAATAGCTGCTTGCATTAAATTAAACAATCGTAATCAATTAAATTTAACTGATTGAATACCATTCATTTGTTAAAAGCCTGCCTGCCAGAAACATAAAATGTACTAAAATTCAAATATATTGCATAGCCTGCTGTGTACAATTGAAAGCTTATTGTCAACTATTGTGCCTCATGTTAAATAATATAATAATATATTAATATATGTTGTGCACATCAAAAAATTTTTACTAACTACAAGACATTTTTGCTCATATTTACATTGTCCAAGCTTTACAAAGTTGCATGCTTGTGAATGAAAGTCCACAAATGGACCTGTCAACAATACATAAAGGAATGGGTAAATAAACAATGAAGAAATGAGTAAAACAGAGGAATAAAACAGAGGAATAGAAATGGGTGAAGAAAGCATGTACGTGGGCAGATAAACCCCTTGCCTGTACCAATATGTTCCCTAAGCAAGATCTTAAAGCTGTATATGTAGGGGCTACCACTGATGGACTATATTTATAATCTGGCCCTTCTTAGTTTTAAAATAGGTTTTATACTGATGGTATCATTTAACCCAGGCCAGTTCGCTGCATTTAATTTAAGCTGCCACACTAGCTCCCTATATTGGTACAGGCAAGGGGTTTATCTGCCCACGTACATGCTTTCTTCACCCATTTCTATTCCTCTGTTTTATTCCTCTGTTTTACTCATTTCTTCATTGTTTATTTACCCATTCCTTTATGTATTGTTGACAGGTCCATTTGTGGACTTTCATTCACAAGCATGCAACTTTGTAAAGCTTGGACAATGTAAATATGAGCAAACCTAAATGTGTCTTGTAGTTAGTAAAAAAATTTTTGATGTGCACAGCACACGTATATATTAATATATTATTATATTATTTAACATGAGGCACAATAGTTGACAATAAGCTTTCAATTGTACACAGCAGGCTATGCAATATATTTGAATTTTTAGTACATTTTTTATGTTTCTGGCAGGCAGGCTTTTTAACCAAATGAATGGTATTCAATCAGTTCTTAATTAGTTTTTAATTGGATTACGATTGTTTAATTTAATGCAAGCAGCTATTTAAGCTGATGTTTTAGAATGGTTCAGCAACTTGATAAAGCTAGGAATATCCTAGCGAAAGCGCTTGTGATACGTGACTTCTGTGTGGTGTTTTTTAACAAAGACCAGTTTGTGGATGTATTCAAATATTAACCATTGTTTATGTCTCCCAGTTGTCAGTCTCATAAGCTTAGTTTATGATGCAATTATCAGCTGACCTGTGCCCAAAACATCACTTTTGGGAAGTTCTTTTGCAGACATGCATACCCCATGTGTAACACATGTAACTAGCTTACTCATTTTCAGGTCACCTGCACATACAGACTAGAGAACACACAACCACATCCATTTACTTAACACTTGCACAAAAAATAAGACTGTTTACTTAATACTTACACACAATTTGCCACTTACCATGCAATTTTTTTGTTTTCAGCAGTAAAAAAAAAAAAACTATATATCTTACAGCTGTCCTTTCTCTCTCATGCAGAGTGGTAATTCTTTGGCACAGGTTATCTTTTGTGGGCTGACTACTTGCTGTAAGGGAATGGATCGGAAAGTGTGGGAAAATGTGTGCGGAAAAATTACCATACTTGCATCATCATTGTAAGCCCTGTCTGGTCTTAAAAAAAAAAAATGAAACAAGCTGTTCTGAAGTTCTTGGCTGTGCAACTTGCCTTATGGAGTAAGCAACCAAATTTCAGGACACTGTCCTGTACAGTGCTGTATACACTCAATCGGAGAATGCAAAAGCATAATCAATTTAGTACACATTGTACTAAAATGCAATGGAGAAATCCACACCAGGACTACAAAGAAAAGGAGTTTCTTAGCCCTTTACTCAGACCATTTTCTGCTGCTAACTCCAAAAGTTAGTATTAGGCAGGCAGCAGCAACAACACGAGATTGAGTGCAGTTGTATTTAACGGAAATTAAGCAGCCCGCCAAATACACCTGCAGCCAATCATAATTATATTAACAAAAAAAAAAGTCAGTGTTGTTTTTTAACTGCATGAATTAGTCTAGTCATCTCCCAACCCCCACTCCCCTCTTCTCAAAAAAGAAAAGTGATAACTGGCTGGCTGGCTGTGAGCAGGAAAAGCTTATCATTGGGGGCTTTTGGGACATTTTTAGAGATTTTTTAACATGTGTGCTACCCCTGGCTTGTCAATGTGCATGCTACAGTGTACATAGCATATGCTTTCTGATGTCTTGGCCAAGTTATAGCATGAGTTTAAAAAGGGGGAGGTGCACGCCCCTATACCAAAGCCTGAATTTGTCACTGCCTCAACAGCCTTTAAGATACAGAGTAAAGGGATAGTTTCTCAACAGCGGTGGTGGTGCTGCGGTAGCATTGTTGCCTCACAGTACAACGTTGTCCTGTTTGATTCTCAGCTAGAGCGTCTTCTGTGTGGAGACATGCGTAAATGGGCATACTCTTCGTTGAAGGTTGTGTGTCAGGGCCGGCAATTCTGCACGTAAACATCTAGTGCCAATCATTAGCGGACCGGAGTTCCACTGTGGTGACCCCTAACCGGGAAAAGCCGAAAGACACAACAAGTAAAGGGATAGTTTCTACCCTGTCTTGGTTTCACAGGATGTTTACATTTGAAATCTTCTTTATTAAGAATCTCTGGGGCTTTTCTTGTCTTTGTTATGTGGAGTGAGGTACATCTCAAAGGGAGTATTGTACCCTATAATTGGTCTAATCAATGCTGAATAGAAGGGAGCAATTAGCATCTTTAGATCTGGGTGGTATTCCCTTGGCTATTAGCTGTATTATAAACAAAACACATAATCAGCATAGCAAAGACAAGAAAGGTCACTTTATTATAAAAAATGTACAAGCTTTCACACAGAGTACTTCATAGGTATTAAAATAAAACAAAAGCTGATTCACTAATTATATAATTGTGGGTGTTCTAAACTTCTCCCATCATTTGGTCAGTTTTTGTCACATGGCATAAATCAATTAAAGTAGATGTACTGCTTAAAGCTATTACAAATTCTAAATCTGTAAGTTATGGTTGTTTTGGCCTTAGCTAAAAAGATTGGTTTTATACTAGTCATTCTGTCTAATCTAGGCTCTTTGTTAGATCTTAAAAATATTAATCAATTTGTATTCTCTGTCTTCCGTTCATGTTATCAGATTACCACCTCTTCTATTCTCATGTACCACCTACTGTGCTGCAAATTTAAAAGTACGTTATTTATTACTTTCTGATATGTGTTTGTAGAGAGCATGTGTACATACTGATGTCTTTATATTTCAGTGTTGTAGTATGCATAACAAAGGGATCCCCTACCAAGGCCGGCCTGACGTCCAGCCAATATACCAAAACCTTTAGGTTGCCTAAGGTATGCCATACGTCACATGTATTATCCTCATGTAATGTAGAGCATATTCTGTTCAAGCAGCTTTATTATGTACAAATACATCAGGAATGAGGCAATAACTTTAACTTAGATAAATGTATAAACAAACTGTATCTCTCTCTCTGTCATACATGTTCACTCTCTAGCTGCACTCTCAAAATGGCAGTGAAGCTAGCACGTGCTTGCTATTTATACGGAAGTGCTGACCTTGGAAATGCTTCTTAAAGGTACAACACACTTACATATTCAACATCCTCCCTCTTTGAGAAATGAATCATACTTCATTGACAACATTGACTGACATGCAATAAACACAAGACAGTTCTTAGACATGAAATTATACAGAACTAGATACATATATACAACTATGTCCAGGTTGCTGTATATTTTACACTAGGTCTGGAGATGCAACTAAATCTTGTGACATAGAATTTAGAGTCAGGTCTAACAACTGGGACTGTCTCTGCTGAACGTTCAACCTTGGGGACATCAAGAACATCATCAGAAGTAGTAATGGAGTTAAGAAATGTTCTGGAACAGGAACATTGTCTGGATTGCTCTGAGATCTAGAGTCTGTATCACAGGAAAAATGCTACGATATCAGTTCTGATACAGGAAGAAGATGTCTGCAATTTCTCCTCTACTCCACACCCTCAGATTCTACAAAATAGGATCTCGGCATGATACATAAACCTGTAACTTGACCAACCTGGTCAAAACCTTTTGCCGTTTGTAACTTCACTATCTCTCCTTTCTTCAATGGACGAAGAAATCTGTTCTTTTTATCATAACTGGACTTCTGTAAAGAACATTTTCTGAGTAGTTGGGCTTTGATTGCTCTGTTGTTTTTAGCTTTAGGCCTCAACAAACTGGAGCTGATAGGCAAGGTTGTTCTGGTTTGCGTAGATAAAAGTCTTTGAACAGATGAGCCAAGTATATCATCACTGGGTATTTTTCTGAGATTAAGTAAATTCAAAAAGATGTCAGTAGTGTCACGGTTTGACTTCTCCAGTAATTGCTCTGCACTCTGTGCTGCACATTCAGCAAGACCATTTGACTGTGGGTATTCAAGACTACTAGTAACATGTACAAAGTCCCATTCTCTTGCAAATTTCTGAAACAACTGACTGGTTAATTGCACACCTTTGTCAGAGATAAGCTTATGTGGACTACCATAGACAAAGAAATGACATTTCAGTAGTGGACATTAGGTTAGGCAACAAATTGATCTCAAACCAGTTTGAATAAGAGTCAACCAACACTGAGTAATACTGATTGTTACACTCAAATATGTCAGTGGCTACTTTTGACCAAGGTAGCTCAGGAACTTGACTTAGTTGAAGTGGCTCTTTTTTGCAGATGTAGTTTAGTACTATTGCATACTGAATGCGATGAAAGTACTTTGTCAGTGTCTTTCACTACAGAAGGCCAAAATACTAGTTCTCTCGCCCTTCTTTTGGTAGATTCAATACCTGGGTGGCCACAATGCAAAATCTGAATATATTCACATTATAAAGAAGCAGAAACTACAATTTTAGGACCTTTGAATATAATGCCATCTTCCATCAACATCTCATCTCTGTAAGGAAAATAAGGTTGTACTTCAGGCAGTACACTAGATTACTTTGATGGCCAAAATACCTGGATGTAGTGGTTGAGCTTTTGCAAAACAGGATCAGTCCTTGTATGATCTCTCAGCTTATCAAGTGTTGTGGTTGAAAAAGTATGCATTTCCATGATATCAAAGTCAAAATCCTCTGCATCAAACTGTTCTGTTGTATTTCTGGGCAATCTGGATAAGGTATCAGCCAGATAAAGAAGTTTGCCTTTTGTATAGACCATTTTGAACTCATACTTTTGTAAGTTAAGCATCATTCTTTGCAATCTTGCTGGAGCAAAATGCATAGACTTATTTAAGATAGTAATTAGAGGTTGACAATCAGTTTCAATCTGGATAGCTCAACATTAAATATAATGATGAAACTATGAACATGCAGACACAATTGCCAAAAGTTCTTTCTCAATCTGAGCATATTGCATTTCAGTTTGGGTAAGAGTTCTACATGCAAAGGCTACTGGTCTGTCCTCCTGAAGAATAACTACACCAAGACCAAACTTTGAAGAGTCACAGGAAAGAGCAACTGGTCTGTTGACATCATAGTATCTTAGCGTAAGTGGCAATTTTCTGCTTAAGATCATCAAGAGCTCTCTGGTGCTGTTCTAGCCAAGACCATACAACATTTTTGTGCATTAACTCTCTTAAAGGTGCTGTCAGTTC
Organism: Protopterus annectens; assembly: GCF_019279795.1. NCBI lineage: Eukaryota > Metazoa > Chordata > Ceratodontiformes > Protopteridae > Protopterus > Protopterus annectens. Next base: position 1,807,369,326 of record NC_056732.1, read on the forward strand.
ACTGAAATCTGGTATGAACTTGCCCAAATAGTTAACCATACCAAGAAAACGCTGTAGAACTTGAATATTATTTGGTGCTGGCATCTCAAGAATAGCTATTTGCTTAGATTGGTCTAGTTGTCAGCCTGTACTGGTAAATAAATGACCTACATATGTAACTTCTGGTAGTCTGAATTTGCATTTCAGAGGATTGAGCTTTAAGTTCACTTCACGTGCTCTGTCTAAAACTTTCTTGAGGTTTATGTCATGCTCTGCTTCACCATTGCCTCCAACTAACAAATCATCTACTAATATGGCACAGGGATAACCTGAAAAGATCTGTTCCATTGCATGCTGGAAGACTTTACTTTCAGAATGTATTGCAAATGGCATCCTGAAAAATCTATATCTTCCAAATGAGGTACCGAATGTAGTCAGTAATGAAGATTTGCGATCAAGCATTATTTGCCAAAATGAACTCTTTGCATCCAAGACAGAAAATACAGTGGCATTCGGTATTAGAGCTGTGACTTTTTTGACTGTTCACATAGGATGATGAGGTCTCTTTAATGCCTTATTCAAATCTCTTGGGTCACTGCATATACTGATTTCATCCGAGCCTTTTTTATGAGTTGCTGCTGTAGATGACATCCATTCAGTTGGTTCTGTAACTGGACAAATTAAATCTTTTTGCACCATTTTATCCAACTGAGCTTTAACTCTGCTCTGTATGGCCACTGTAAATTTTCCTGCTGGCCTGACCACTGGACTGACTGCTGGGTCTAACTTCATAGAATGCACAAATGGAAGCTTGCCTAGTTTGTTATCGAAAGCATCAGCATATTCTGAGAAAATAACTTATATGATGAACTTCTTTAGTAAAGGAACGCAAGTCTATTCTCAAACTGTCTTTGAGACCCAGTGATGACTGCACAGGTCTTCGGATAACAACTTCTAACTGTTCCCAGCCAAATAACATGGAAGCAGTACTGATCCTTCAATTTGAATTTCTTCACCTCCATAGGCAGCAAGTTTCACGCAACTAGCCACATTTAGTTATTCACCAGCCCTTACTTTGGCAAATGCTTCTGCTGACATAACACTATACTTTGAACCAGTTTCTACCTTGAGCTTGATGGGTTTACCATGGATCAGGACAGTACAAAACATTTTGCCCTTTGCTGATAAATCTATTGCATCAACCTTTACACCAATCACTGATACAACATCTACGTAGAAAGTAGGGTTGCAGCCTACATCATTAATTTGCCTTTTTAAGTGATCCTTCTTTGCAGCTGAGTGAGATTTGCTTGACTTGCAACCCTTTTGAAAATGTTTCCATTTTTAACACTTGTGACATTGCTGACCAAATGCTTAGGTTAGTACTAAGCTAACTGCCCTTGCGAGCCATTTTAAGCCTAGCTAATTATCCCTTGTGAGACTCAAACCATGCACCTTGTGTTTGTAAGGCAAACACCTTAACCATTAGACCACCTCCCCAACCCTAAACACTTTTCTCTTTTGTACTCATGGTTTGAACCACAACAGTTAACAATGAAGCTTGACTGGAGTTTTGCTGATTCACTCTTGTGTTGTACTGAGCAATCTTTGTACTTCACTGAGCATGCTCCTTTAACTGAACTAGTCTTATAACTTGCTGGAAAACTACTGGCTTTCCCTGTGGAGCCTGCAGGGGTGGCAAGTGCCATGTGCTTAGGTCTGTTTCTCCTTGCCACATGCTGCATGCTGTCTACATTTGCTCCGGAGCCTGCTGAAACCATGCTCTTATCACTAGCCAGCATACTTGTGTGCCTTTCTGTAACTTCATAGATTTGACAAATCTCAATGGCTTTGCTCAACGTCAAGTCTCTGTCATGAAGCAAAATCTTTCTCACAGCAGCACTATTGATACCACACACAAGCCTATCCTTTATCAACTCATCTTTTAAATCATCAAACGTACAAGTTTTAGCTTTGTTTCTCAAGTCAGTAATGTAAGCTGCAAATGTTTCTCCTGGCCTTTGGTCTCTTGTGTAAAACAATGCCCCTCTAATGTAACATTGGTCTGGGGGTTGCACATTTCTCTGAAACTACACTTCAGACACTCAGGGTCATCTCTTGATTCAGCCTGAATAACAATATAACGGTTTTCTCCTTCTCCCTTATACACTGCTGGTGCATACACAAATGAACGCTCGCTATCAATGGCCTCTGACTCAGCTAGGTTTAGCAAAATGAATGCCTTGGTGCATGCATCTTTATCTGAGTAAGCTGCTTGTATGAAAATATCGTGCTCTTGCTCAAATATTCTCCGATATTCTAATCAAAGACAAGTGGACCTGGTTTGCGAAATGCCTCTGACGTATTAACACATCAGTGAAGGCTTTTACAAGTATGCATTTACACATATACATCTATGTACATATATACATATATATATATATATTTATATATATATATATATATGGGTTCACTTCAAAATTCTGAAAGCTCAAAATCCTGAATCTCAAAATCCCGAACTCAAAATCCTGAAAGCTCAAAATACCGAAAACTCATAATACTGAATCTCATAATACCATAAAAGCTCAAAATACTGAAAACTCATAATACTGAATCTCATAATACCGAAAAACATACAGGACACCAACACTGATGTGTGATTGTGCAGACGTTCGGGTTAGGGCACGGGTCAGGTAAGTATGCGATTGTGACGGTCGTTAGGGTTAGGGGCGGGTTAAGTGAGTTAGGGTTAGGTCGCGGGTGAGGTGAGTGTGCAATAGTGACGGACCTTAGGGTTAGGGTCTGGGTTAAGGTAAGTGGATAGATACTAGTGTATGTGCAGTGTAGTGTAGCTGCAATACAGTCAGTGTTGGTGTCCTGTATGTTTTTTGGTATTATGAGATTCAGTATTATGAGTTTTCAGTATTTTGAGCTTTCAGGATTTTGAGCTTTCAGGATTATGAAGTGAACCGATATATATATATATATATATATATATGCCAGAAATTTATTCCTGTACTTATAACTATGCCCAATAGTACAAAAAGCCTCTGAGTAATTGAACTAAGGCTGCTGTTTAATCTTAGCCTTACTACAGGATATGTACCCAAAGAATGGCGTACGGCAACTGTGGTCCCACTCTACAAAGGCGGTGCTTCTACGGACCCTGAAAATTACCGCCCCATAAGCTTGACGAGCCTTGTCTGCAAAGCTATGGAGAGGATCATAATGGAACTCATACATAAAGACACTGGGGACCTACAGACACTGGATCCTACCCAATTTGGACTTTGTCAAGGGCAGATCCTGCCTCTTGAACTTGGTCGACTTTTTCGAAACAGTCACTAAGGCCATTGATGAGGGTAAGGCAGTTCACACAGCCTACCTTGACCTAGCAAAGCTGCTCACACAATACCCCACTCGGGCATCATAGAAAAGCTCACCAGCTTAGATGTAAACCCATATGTCACAAGATGGGTTGCAAACTGGCTCAAGGACAGAACACACAGGGTTAGAGTTGCTGGTGCCATGTCAGACTCTAAGCCGGTCACGACCAGTGTCCCACAGGGCTCAGTCCTGGGCCCCCTCTTGTTCGGCATTTATTTTTCTGAGGTGCAGGCAAACATAGGGGGATTGTGGCTGACAAAATTTGCAGATGACTGCAAACTGGGCACCATAATTGACACTCCATCAGACACAGACATCCTCCAGAAAGGTCTCATAGAAATGGATAACTGGTGCCAGAGCCATGGCCTTAAGCTAAATGCCAAAAAATGTATAGTCATACCCTTTGGGAAAAACAAGGTAACCCCTAATTACCACATAGGTGGTAATCCATTAAACACGGAAGAAGTTATCAGGGACCTGGGGACCCAAGTTGACAGTATCCTCTCTTTTGACACTCACATTGCCAAAGTGGTTAGGAAGACCTTCTACATTGCCCACCTGATCATGAAGGGATTCACATCCAGATCAGGAGAGGTCATTGTACCCCTGTACTCTTCACTTATCAGACCAATGATTGAGTACAACGCCCCATTCGGAATGTACCTTACCCGACACCTGCAGCAGTTGGAAAGACCCCAAAAGTTCCTCACCAAAAGGATAAAGGGGCTCAAACATATGTCATACGATGCCCGACTGAAGAAACTCCAGCTCTATTCAGTCGCATACCGTCTGCTCAGAGGTGATCTGTGCCTGACATACAAGGCCATGTCCAACCCGAATTAATGGACATGCTCCACCTCAAAAATCCAAATCCACCAGAGCCACGAGCAAGAGACTTAAACCTCAACACGGATATAAATAGGACGTGCTGGAGGGACAGATTCATCACCCAGAGACTCCCCTACACTATGGAACAGAATCCCAGTCCATGTGAGGCAGAGCCCCTCACTGACTCTGTTCAAGAGAAATCTTGACAAGTGGATGGGAGATCGTAGGTTTACCCCGGGAATCATCTCTGTATCACTGCTGGACAGAGGCACAGCAAACTAATGGGTATAGTATTCTCATCCTAAGGGGTGGTGAAAGCCACACACACTCTAGCTAGGCTTATAAATGCCCTAGGGCAGATAGCCTAGTATGAACCTATGAACCTATGAACCTATAAATACTTTGCGAAATAAGTCTCCAGGCACTGTAATACTCTTGAAATTATTGTACTGTAAAAGTTACTTATCATCATTGTAAGAAGCATTTCAAAGTAACTACACCGTGCAAATAAACTGGGCAACAGAAGAAGCTCAGAGTAAGAAACATTTTGAAGTAACTGCACATTGCGAATAAACAGTACACAGCAAACTGAAACACTTCCAAAATGGCTGTACTTTGCTAAATAACTCTTTACAGTGAAAAACATTCTGTAATGCTGGCCCTTCATGAGCAGACACACCCAGCACAAGAAACTTTTTGAAATGGCTGTATTTTGACTGCACTTCAGAAAATAGTGGCACTTTGCACACAATAAACTCTTCAGAATAAATGCACAGTAATAAATGCACACTGTAAGCACTTTTACATACTTTACAATGCTTCAAATAACTGTAGTTATGCTATTCAGAGCTATAGTTAATGAGAAATAGTTTACACCAAAACACTGTAATTTGCCAAAAAACATGCAGTCGTCTTATTTTATTTATGCTTAATATGCTCTTTCTGCCCTTTATTGTATTTGTGTTGCCCATTTAAATCTCTTTTCTTATGCTCTTTTTACTCTAAACATGCTCGTTTTGCAATTCTGAGGTGACTCTGAACCTCCTATAGGCTTTTCTGATAATCGTTCTATCAGATAATTTTGAACATTTTGTTTAATTAATAAACCTTTATGCTTTTCGTTTGCTTAATAAACATTCTGTGCTATTCATTTGCTTAGTAATGCATTTTGTGCCCTTGTAATGCTCCATTTTATCTCTTTTAATAAAATAATCATTTGTGCAAGTTTTCATTACCTTTAGCTTGTTTCTGGACCTTTTTTGCTCTAGTTTCCCTTATTTTACCTTCACTGTTAATTCTGCAGCACATATCTCAGACAAGCAGTCTCTGGAATCCCGGTTAGGGCACCATGTCGTTCGCCTGGTCAGGATGTAACAGACGAATATCTGTGGGCTCTGTTCAAGCAGCTTTATTTTGTACAAACACATGAGGAATGATGCAATAACTTTAAGTTAGATAAACTTATAAACAAACTGACTCTCTCTTTCTCTCATACATGTTCACTCTCTGGTTACACTCTCAAAATGGCATTTAAGCTAGCATGTGCTTGCTATTTATATGCACGTCCTGACCTTGGAAATGCTTCTTAAAGGTACAACAGACATTCATACCCTACAAAGGTGATGTCCGGATGTACCATTCTCAGAACTTCTTTCCCACCAGTTTAAACTTCAACTCTGATCATTGGTCTGATAACCCGAGTCATTGCTGGGGTACCTAGCCATTGAGATAAGTGTCCCATTGGGTTTTTTTATTTATCTTTTGTTGCTTTTGTTTTGTTGTGGGGTTTCATGTCATCCAGGAAGGGTAAACGCCAGTGTGGGAGACAGATTCCCCCATAAAGAATGTCATGAGTAGAGCTTGTTTTGTTTAGGGGCTTCTCATGATCATACGTCATGCAATATTTATCAGGTCTTTGCACCTAAGACTTGATGCAGTCATTTTTCCTCCCTCACTATTTATTTAGAAAACCAGCACCTCAAACTTTTAGTGAAAGACACTATAGAGGGTGCTTCTTGGTCTGAGGGTCAGCCATCTTTGAAGAAGAAGGTCAAAAAAAGTTTGGTTGGATTCTTCAACTGCACCTCCTACATCAGACATCACTCTCAAGACTGATGAAAGCCTGGAGTTTCACCTGGTTCTTGGGTTGAATTAATCTGCTGTAATCATTTCGGAGGCCAACATGGATCTGTTTGCTGACACGTCCTTGGAGGCCTTGCAGACATCCATTTTGAACATACAGGGGGAACTATGCTGATTTTCACTGAAGGGCCTAGGGGGCTGATTCTGAGGAGGGAGGAAGTCCCTCCTATTTTTGAGTGTAGGTCAATGTCAGAGCCTACTATGTTTCATAAGGTGGAAGTCCCCTTAAAAAGAAGCAAAAGAAAAAAACATGTTCCTTCTGCTGCCAAGTACCCTCAAAGTGAATGGCAGAATTTTACACAGGGCTTATTTAATGCCCTTATGTCATTGAAGCTTCCTCTGGGGGTCTCTGTTCCAGCTCCTTGGTCATCTTCCCCTCTCAAGAGATCTAGGGATCTGGATTCCCCTGAAGAAGAGGGGGATTCAGATGAGGAATCCTTGGCCTATTCTACCCAGATTCCTTCCCCTTTAGAGTATGGTTCTGCGGAAGTGGAGTCTACTAGTCCTGAATCTCCTTTTGAGGAGATTTCTTATGGGGATACTATTGCTAGGATGGTGGAGTTCTTTAAATGGGATTGTTCCCAGGTGTCTGAAGTGAAAGGAGATATTATGAGCACCTTCAAATGGAGTCTCATAGACCCTCTGCTGTTTCTCCTGTTCTGGCTGCTTTCTGGATACTTTTTCTTCTGCTTCTCAGGCTTCATATTCTCAGCCCCTGCTCCTAAGAAACCAGGCCAGTTTTATAAAGTGCCTGATGATTGTAAATTCCTTTACAAGTGTCCATCTGCTGACCCTTCTGTGGTGTCCATGGCTTCTGATAAGCTTTCCAAACTATTGTCCTCAACTAAGCTCCTTCCTTCTGATAAGGGCAGCATGAGTATGGAAATGCTGAGTAAAAAGGTTTATACTTCAGGCAGCCTAGCCTTTCGGGCTGTTAATTACCAGACTCATGACCAGATATGGTTTGGCTCTCTTTTCTCAGGTGTATCAAGTTATTTCTGACCTTCCTGATTCTAAGGGTAAGACTTTTGCTTTGTCTTTGTTAGGGGCTTCTTGTCAGGTAGCTTGCCATTCCATTAAGTGTAGTTGTGATGCAACAGATGATTCCTCTAAGGCTGCTGCTTTGGAATCTTTTTTGAGGAGGAATTCCTGGCTCCTCTGGACAACAAATATTTGTTTGGTGCTGATGATCATGATTTGTTCAAGACTCTGCAGGAGAAAGGCAAGGAGCTACAGGATCTGAAAAAATATTTTTGTTTCACCAGTGCCTAAGTTCTGAAGGAACTATCCTACTAAACCAACTTTTGTTCAAAGACAGTCTTATCCTCCTTCTAAAGATAGAAAAGGTGGTAGGAGGGCTTCTTGTAGGTAAATCTACTCAGAGTACTCCAGCTCAGAAGCAGTCCTTTCCTGATAAACCAGGTGCTGTCTTACTACCAGACTCTTCCCAGCCTCATTCCTCTCTCTCTCTTTGACTTTCTCTGTCTCTTCCTATTTGGTTAAGGATAACCCAAGACTCATGGGTTCCTTCCACCATTTGCCAAGGATATTTCATGGTTTGGAAATCTCTTCCCCCCTTCTACCTCAAGAACAGTTAAGCTTCTTTCCAGAGGTTCTTCAGGAGCTTTTGACTCAGGTAACTCTTTGAGAGGTTCTAGTTGATCAAAGGGGGAAAGGGTTTTATTCCAGAAAGTTTTTGGTCATCAGGAAAGAGGTAACTTGGAGTCCCATTATGGATATTTCTATCATGAAAATTCCTTCCTTTCGAATGTTATCCCTTCAGACTTTATTTCCTTTGCTGCTTCATCAGGCTTTTCTGGTTTCTCTGGATCTCAATGATGCTTACCTCCATATCCCTACTCATCTCCTTTTTGGGACGTTTTATGCTTCTGTGTTGTTTCTTGACATTTTCAGTTCTCTGCTTTGCCCTTTGACCTCGCTACTATCCCAGGGGTATTCACCAAATAACTAGTTTCTATGATTGCTTTTTTCCAGGGTTCAGGGATTCCAAGTATTTCCTTATCTGGATGATCTTCTGTTTCAAGCATCCTCTCCAGAGGTCCTGTTGCAAAATCTTCATTGTGCCATTTCCCTTCTGCAAAATCTGGGGTTCACAATAAACTTCAAAAAGTCCTTTCTGATGCCTTCTCAAGACCATGTATTTCTGGGGTGCAGGATTCAGATGGCATCTATGCTGGCATCTCTGCCTCCTCCCAAGGTCTTGACTCTCATTTCCTTCTTTCAAAATCTTCTTCCTCTGACCTCTGTCATAGCCAAGGAGTTTTTCAGTGTTCTAGGATTTATGGCATCCATCACCCCTATGCTACCTCTAGCCAAACTCCACACGAGGAAATTTCAATGGTTTCTGAAATCAGTTTGGCTTCAACATGCGCACCCTCTAGACTTTGTAGTTCCTCTTCTTCCCTCTCTAAAGAAGGAACTTCACTGGTGGATTCAGAAATTGTCTCTAAAACCAGGGCAAATATCACCCACGTCTTCCATCTCAGGAGCTCTTCACAGATGCCTCAGAGGTGGGATGGGGAGCAGTTGTTGGCTCAGTAAAGGTGCAGGCACTTTGGTCTCCTCTTCAGCAGAAGGAACACATCATTTTTAAGAAGATGAGAGCCCTTCTGCTGACTCTTCAGGCATTTCATCTTCTTTTCTCCGAAGACTTCTCAAGGTGTTTACAGACAACGCCAAAGTTTTGTGGTATGTAAACAAACAGGGAGGAACAAGATCTTAATCTTCTTTGTCAGTTGGCTTTCTTGGTGTGGGATCTTGCTGTCCAGTATGAAGTGACTATTCAGGCAGTTTACATTCCTTCAGGTCAAAACATTGTGGCAGACACTCTGAGCAGGTCCTTAACTCAATCTCATGAATGGATGCTTCACAGGGATGTGTTTCTGGACATTGTCCAACAGTGGGGTACTCCTCAAATAGATCTATTTGCCTCCCCTCTGAACAGACAACTTCCTCTATTTTCTACCAGAGTCCCAGGCCCTCTGCTGAGGAAGGTGGGTGCCCTCTGTTTTTCTTGGAAGGGTTTGTTATGCTTCCTCTTCCCTTCCCCTCATTCCAGAAGTCCTGTTCAAGATTCAAGAGAACGCCCCCATAATCTTGCTGCTGACTCCCTTTTGGCCAAAACTGCATTGGTTCCCTCTTCTTCTACATTTAGTCAAGGGCAATCATCACAAGTTACCTCAAAGGGTGGACCTACTCACACAAGACATAGGATCTCTCATCCATCCCCACCTGTCCACTCTTCAACTAACTCTGTGGGTGATAGGATTTTGATTCCACATAGAAAGCTTTTCTCTGAGGATGTGCTTAGGGTCCTGCAGGAGGCCAGAAAACCCAATGCTAGGAAATCCTACTTATCCCAATGGAAGAGGTCTTCTGTTTGGTGTATTTCACGTAATCTGGTTCCACTTTACGTGGATGTTCCTTTGTTTTTTTCTTATCTGTGTGAATTCCTCAATGCTGGGTGGGCTTATTCTTCTGTTAAGGCCCAGTTGTCAGCTGTCTCTGCTTGTCTGCCTTTATCTCCTCCTTTAGCATTTAGGTTTAAAGCTAAACAATTCCTTAAAGGCGCACTTCATATTAGGCCTTCAAGGAAGCCTGTTCCTCCTCCCTGGGATCTTAATTTTGTTTTAGAAAAATTGATTCTGGCTCCTTTTGAGGCTGCAGCTTCAGCTTCCTTGCAACATTGCTCTTGGAAGACTGTTCTTTTGATAGCCCTTATTTCTGCCAGATGGGTGTCTGAGCTTCAAGCCCTTGTAACTTGTCCTTCTCTTTTGGTGTTTCATAAGGACAGGGTGTCTTTTAATACAAATCCTTCTTTTATGTCTAAGGTGGTGAATGAGTTGTTCCTTAATCAGTCTATTCATTACTCACATTTTCCTTCTCCACAGTCTGCTAGTGAGGAGGTGCTGCACATGTTGGATGTACATATGCAACTCAGATTTTATTGGATACCTAGGACTATTAGGAAATCTGAACAGCTCTTTGTTTCTTTTCATCCTAGGTCTTTGGTATTATTCATATCTTAAAATAAATAAAGAAATACCAAACCAACAGGGCTAAAATACAGGAACTTTAATAGGTGTTTCCAAAAGAATAGTAAACGCTTTCATGGTGACCACACCGCTTCATCAGACAACATTAACTAAAAAATACAAGCCTTATATACAAAGTGTGACCAATAAAGAGCCATTAATTATGATGTCATGATAAGTGAAGACATTTTAAAAATACATTCTACAAAAAAATCACGCTCATATATCATAGTATTAAAACAACTGTGAAATCTATACAAACGTTACACTTGTTAAAAATATATATAAATACAATATTAAGTGAAACATATTATTTATGTCTAAGCCTACGTCCTTTCAAGAAAGGTTTTACTGAAAAAAAAAAACATTTAAACCAGGCAATTTCTCTGCATTCAACAGTAAAATCCACTTCTGTTCTATAGTTTCAGTGTGATTTTTGAAATCACCTCCTCTTAAATTAGTGTCTAAAACTTGCAAGACAAAAAACCTGAATGAATGTGTAGAACCATGACTCATGATATGTGCTGCTAGGGCATTACTGTCTTTTTCTGTTTTTTATGTCTGTCTGGTGTTCAAGGACTCTATTCTTAAAAGATCTGTTTGTCTTGCCAACATAAAACGCATGACATAGTTGACAAAAAGAAAAATACACAAGGTTACAGGTTTTGCAGTCAGCATAAAAATCAACATTAATTGTGAATCCTAGAGCTGGATGTGTGTATGACAAACAAGTAAAAATAAATTTGCAGGCTGAACAACTTCTGCAAGGAAATGTATCAATTCTATCAGATAATAGATTCCCTTTCTCAAGTGTATTAGACTTATAACAATGATGTTGTTTGAGGAATTTATTATTTCTGAAAGAAAAATGTGGAGTATTTCCTATTTTGTCTTTTAACTCAGGTACACTGTTCAGTATCTTCCAATTGTTTTTTTATAATGTCACAATATTCACTTATATCACTAGAATATTGTAAAGGTACTCTAAAAGCATTGCTGATAGAGTCCTGTTGCTGTCCTGCAGCATGTGTGCTTGTAGGTGATTTAAAATAAGGCCTATACCTATCAAGTCTCTGCTTCCATGCTTCAGTGATGCAAGTGTCTATTTCAAATTCTCGGTAGCCTCTTTCTAAAACGTAATTTTTCAAGGATTCAAGAGCTTTTCGTGAAACCGTATCGTCATTATGAAACCTCAGTATTCTATAAACTTGTCCTTTTTTCATATTTTTCATTATATGCCTTGGATGCATGCTATTGTTGTGTAAAAGTGCATTCCTAAGCATAGGTTTTCTGTATAGACTGGTGAGGACAGAATCAAGATCTGCTTTATTTAATCTAACATCTAAAAATTCTAAGTGTTCAAAATAATGCACACATGTAAATTTCAAGAATGCAGTAGTACTGTGTATGTAGTTCATAAAATTGTTCAAATCATCAACTGTGCCACCCCATAACATAAAAATATCATCAACAAAACAAACATACCAAAAAAGGTACTCTGCAAATGCATTATTATTTTACAATAAATGATGTTGTTCCCATTGCACCAAAGCTAGGTTAACATAGCTACTGGCACAAGCCGTGCCCATAGCCACGCCAACCTTTTTCAGAAAGAATTCTTGTTCAAATATGACAATATTATTTTCTAAGACAGTCTCTAGTAAGGAGCATATAAGTTTTATATTGTCATCAGAAAAGCCTTCTTTACCATGTACAAATCCCCTTACATTATTCATTCCCCAGTCATTGAGGATGACCTTGAATAGTGACTCAATATCAAGCACAACAAATATATAGTTAACATTGATAGTCGAAATTCTATCATATAACCTCTCAAGGAAAGTTTTCGTATCCTTCAAAACACTGTCACGCAATTCTAATAAAGGGTGTAAAGTTTTTTCTATATAAATAGACAATGGTTCAGTGCACCATCTAGGTCCTGTTACTGTTGGCCTCATAGGTGGAATGGCACAATTTGTATGAATTTTGGGCAGGCTGTAAACTGTGATGATCAACATTAAAAAACTTAAAAAGATCTTCATTAATTAAACCAGTCATCAGAAAATCAAATATCATAAAGGAAACATTTTCTGTTATACCATGTACTAAGTGCTTAGGAATACATTTATAAGTATTAGAATCATATAGAAGTACTTTCATTTGATTCAGGTGCATTTCTCTATCGAAAACCACAGTGCCACCACCCTTGTCAGCTGGTCTAATTTCCAAAGCACGTATATTCTTAAGTTCTAGTAAAGCAATGTAATCTTCTGAAGACATATTAAAAAAATTAGCCCAAGTACCATGTTGAAACAAGTCCCTAAACTCAATTTCACACATATCTATAAACGTTTGTATAGTAGGATGAGGTAAAGGTATAAAAGTACTGGGTTTCTTAAAAGATTCAAAAACATCATTGTTGCCATCAGAATATATAGTTTTTAAAGTTAATGACCTACCAAATAACCATAAGTCTTTTAATAGTTCAGCTTGGTCTACACGTTTGGAAGGAATAAACGAGAAACCCTTATTAAGCAGTTCAACCTGTGCTTGTGTAAGCTGTAAAGGAGAAATGTTATGCACTAAACCTGCATTTAAAACCTCCGTTTTTTCACTACTTGCTGCATCCTCGCGGTGCTCTGCTGTTGCTGAAACTTCCCTTTCCGACCCATACTCCTGGACCTGTTCCTGATGGGTAAAGGGTTCGATAGAGAGAAAGTTGTTGGCATTTTGTTGCCTAACAATCTCTCTTCTGTTTCGTGCCATTCACTTCTTCCTGATGTGGTAAGATAAGAGGGCACATTTCCGTTTGAACAGTGTCTCTTATTGAGGCACAAGAAGCATTCAATTATGTATTATTCTGTTGTAGGATGCTAGAAAAAGTTCTTGTATTCTTCTTAGAAGCAGAAACTTCACTCCATTCCTGCAACCCATTTACAGGGGCGTCTACTTGTTCATGTGAAGTGGAAGCAGCTACGTTGATCAGGTCACCTCTTATTGGCTCCTGGATATCTTAGTTGCAGCAGAGGCTGCCATTAATGTGGGTTGTTCACACGGCCAGGAAAAGACCGCATTAGTTTGAAAGTCACGGACATCTCTCTGTATTTTCTCAATTTTAGCCGATTGAAGGCATCTTTCATATAAAACAATATTGTCATGTAGCTTATCCAATCTATCAGCTATGGTGTTTAAGGAGAACGTATTAGTAATATACCTCTCTGTTTCCAAGATGTCAGCAAACAGATCTTTTTCCATTGGTAAGAAGAAGTCTAGTAAAAGATTAATATACTCAGTACTAAACTTTAAATTTAACTGTTGCCATCTTTTAAGGAGCTCAGGATAAGTATCCCCATAGCTAGACATGTTAAGGACCCTAAGGCCTCTAGGGATAACCTGGTGTTTTAAAGAAGCCTCCAAGTGTAGCCGCTGCCATTGTAGGCATTTATATTTGTATAGCTTGTTCTCCAAGTCTCTATAACTCTGTGTAAATTCCAGAGTCTGGTCATTTGTGTAAGAGTCTAAAGATGGTTGTGAGATAAAGATCTCATCCAAAAGTGGGTTGATAGCAATATTCAGTATCTGAGTTAGATGATCACATCCCATAGCAGCAACATTATCAGTATCATTAATTAATTCAATGTTAGCAGATTCAGCCATGTTCCTGCTCCAAATAACAAAAGTATAAAAGCAAAAATATAAATGATAGCAGGATAAATGTTGGTAAAACAAAACAGGATTATAAAATAAATAAAGAAATACCAAACCAACAGGGCTAAAATCCAGGAACTTAAAGAGGTCTTTCCAAAAGAATAGTAAGCGCTTTCACGATGACCACACCACTTCATCAGACAACATTAACTAAAAAATACAAGCCTTATATCCAAAGTGTGACCAATAAAGAGCCATTAATTATGATGTCATGATAACTTAAGAAATTTTAAAAATACATTCTACAAAAAAACACAGTCATATATCATAGTATTAAAACAACTGTGAAATCTATGCAAACATGTTACACTTGTTAAGAATATATATAAATACAATATTAAGTGAAACATAATATTTATGTCTAAGTCTACATCCTTTCAAGAAAGTATTCAAAATGAAACGCTGTACAACAATAGCCAATGAAGTAAAGTTCTCTTGGAGAATAGGGAGTGTGGTTAAATGATATAAAACTTAAAAGTGCAACATATATAGCAAAAAACTTGCATACATTTCCAGTACTTAAATTAAATGCACTTACAAGATATGCACGCTGTGTGAATGCAGTTACACCATAGGGAAATGATGGCTCCAAAGTTTCCAGTCTTATGATGGCTTCAAAGTATCCAATCTTTTTGGTCTGATATACAAAGTATCCACATTGAAGATGTAGTAGCTGCTATGTGACTGTGATGAACTGTGATAACAGCTTAACCAGTCTAACAGATCAAATAAAAGCTTCTAGCTTTAATGGCAGTTAAAATCCTTTTATTGTAGAAAAAGTTAAAATCTTCATGTCAAGTTAAAATCTTGATGTAGAATAAAACAGTCCCTGTGTATTCCAAATAAGTGCTTTCAGTATCTTCTTCAGATCGTAGAGATTGGGACTGGAAGTTCCTTTTTATAGTGTTTGCTTCCTTTACTGTTGAGACAATCATTCAATCATTACACTGTCAATCAGCTGTTTAAATGCACCAAATCTCTTTCCTCTCAGCTGGGGGTGTTCCATTTCCTATACCTTTTGCTTTTGAGGGGTGTGACCAGTCATGAATTATAAAGCCAGACACACCTCCATGTTAGCTGATAGTTGGTCTTCTAGCTTTTAGTATAGGTTTCAGTGGGATGATGTTATTCAAGCCTGGCTCAATATCAGCACGGAGGTTCACAATCCACTTTCTCTCCAAGCATTCAGTAATATTTTCAATGTCGCCTTTCCTTATTCCACTATATACATTCTCTATCACCTTATAAGTGAAAGAATGACCGACATTTCTTTCAGCATGCGTTTCTAAAGCATTATGTGGATCTTTATTGGTAATGTCTCTTTGATGTCTCAAAATGCGATTTTTAAACATCTGATTAGTTTTTCCTACATAGAATGCAGGGCATAGTTTGCAGGTAGCCATGTACACCACATTGGGGGTTATACAAGTGGCTTTGACATTAAAGGTGTATTTCTTCTTTGTCCTTGGATGTTCAAATTTGTTATTACAGTCAATCAGTGGGCATGCTATGCAGTTGCCACACTTGAACGTGCCTTTATGTCCAACGATTTTATGTTTGCTAAACCCATCCTTTGTGCAAAGTAACCTCTTTAAATTTTTCTTATTCTTGTAGCCAAAGCATGGTGTTTCACCTACAATGTCTTTTAGCTTGGCATCCTGGGTGAGGATTGGCCAAAACTGCCTTATTATGGATTTAACTTTTGTGTTGTCTGTTCTGTAAGTTAACATCACTCTGGTGGTTCTGTCTTCTGTCTTGGTTTTCTTTGGGATAACTTCTTGAACATTAACATCTTTTTCATTATAGCCTCTCTTTATTAGGTTTTATTGTAGAAACAAAATTTCCTTTTCTCTTGTCTCATCTTTGCTACATCTTTTATGTATTCTTTGTGTTTCATTTCGCATAATATTTTTAGTGACATGTTTAGGATGCATGCTGCTTTTCAACAAGTAATGATTTTTCCATGTATTTTTTCAGTGGAATTCGGTTTCCAACACGTTTTCATTAAGAGTAACATTCACATCCAAAAATGCAACTTGATTATGAGAGTGTTCTGCTGTAAAGCTTAGAAAAGTAGTAGTCCTATTTAGATATTGATGGAATGATTCAAATTGTGGCACGGTTCCTTCCCATAAAATAAAAAGATCATCCACAAATTGACCATAAAATTTGATGCATTCATACCATGGATTATTTGAGTTCAATACATGCTCCAATTCTCAGTCTACAAGCACAAGATTTGAGTAGCTGTTCGCACAAGGGGTGCCCATTAATGAAAACATGTTGGAAACCGAATTACACCGAAAAAATACATGGAAAAATCATTACTTGTTGAAAAGCAACGTGCATCCTAAATATGTCACTAAAAATATTATGCGAAATGAAACACAAAGAATACATAAAAGATGTGGCAAAGATGAAACGATAAAAGGAAATTTTGTTTCTACAACAAAACCTAATAAAGAGAGGCTATAGTGAAAAAGATGTGAATGTTCAAGAAGTTATCCCAAAGAAAAACAAGACAGAAGACAGAACCACCAGAGTGATGTTAACTTACAGCACAACCAACACACAAGTTAAATCCATAATAAGGCAGTTTTGGCCAATCCTCACCCAGGATGCCAAGCTAAAAGACATTGTAGGTGAAACACCATGCTTTGGCTACAAGAATAAGAAAAATTTAAAGAGGTTACTTTGCACAAAGGATGGGTTTAGCAAACATAAAATCATTGGACATAAAGGCACGTTCAAGTGTAGCCACTACATAGCATGCCCACTGATTGACTGTAATAATGAATTTGAACATCCAAGGACAAAGAAGAAATACACCTTTAATGTCAAAGCCACTTGTGTAACCCCCGATGTGGTTTGCATGGCTACCTGTAAACTATGCCCTGCATTCTATGTAGGAAAAACTAATCAGATGTTTAAAATTTGCATTTTGAGACATCAAAGAGACATTACCAATAAAGATCCACATAATGCTTTAGCAACGCATGCTGAAAGAAATGTCAGTCATTCTTTCACTTATAAGGTGATAGAGAATGTATATAGTGGAATAAGGAAAGGCGACATTGAAAATATTACTGAATGCAGGGAGAGTAAGTGGATTGTGAACCTCCGTGCTGATATTGAGCCAGGCTTGAATAACATCATCGCACTGAAACCTATACTAAAAGCTAGAAGACCAACTATCAGCTAACATGGAGGTGTGTCTGGCTTAATAATTCATGACTGGTCACACCCCTCAAAAGCAAAAGGTATAGGAAATGGAACACCCCCAGCTGAGAGGAAAGAGGATTGGTGCGTTTAAACAGCTGACTGACAGTGTGATGATTGAATGATTGTCTCAACAGTAAAGGAAGCAAACACTATAAAAAGGAACTTCCAGTCCCAATCTCTATGATCTGAAGAAGATACCGAAAGTGCTTATCGTTTGGAATACATAGGGACTGTTTTATTCTACATCAAGAATTTAACTTGACATGAAGATTTTAACTTTTTCTACAATAAAAGGATTTTAACTGCCATTAAAGCTAGAAGCTTTTATTTGATCTGTTAGACTGGTTAAGCTGTACAGTTCATCACAGTCACATAGCAGCTACTACATCTTCAATGTGGATACTTTGTATATCAGACCAAAAAGATTGGATACTTTGAAGCCATTATAAGACTGGAAACTTTGGAGCCATCATTTCACTATGGTGTAACTGCATTCACAGTATGAATATCTTGTAAGTGCATTTAATTTAAGTACTGGAAATGTATGCAAGTTTTTTGCTATATATGTTGCACTTTTAAGTTTTATATCATTTAATCACACTACCTATTCTCCAAGAGAACTTTACTTCATTGGCCATTGTTGTACAACGTTTCATTTTGAATACTGTTTTTATTTGTTACTGATAGCTGTACTTTAGCATTAGGAGGTACCTTTTCTTTATTGTATATTTCTTATACCTCTCCTTTGCACATGGCCAACGTTACTACCACTGCAAATAAAAAACAAGGCTTAAACATTGATTTCCTACGGCATAATAATGCTGAACAAATGGATAAACAAGCAAATCCATTATTACATATGCAATTTGATGGCATTGAATCATTAGACATTCAAGATATCACAAATCACAGCAACTTTGATTATATTTTACAAGAAGTAGAACTTGCAGCATACAAACTAAAAAGATTAACTTGGCAACGTTTTCATTTGGAAGCATGTTTACACCATCAGGTCATACCTAGAGGAATGCGGGTGAAATGCATGCCAAGTTATGGGAATCAACATCCTGAACTCCTAGCTAAATGGCAAGCAATAAATTTAGAGACCAGCTTCTGATACATGAAGCTAATCATGGATTATTTTAGACCAGAGGAAGACAATCTCGCCCTTCAAATCAAAGAAAAACAAGTAGAACTAGAGAAAATGAATTTGAATACTTATCACACCAACAGATTAGAAACATTACAATTCAATCTCAATGTGTATGAATCAAAAATAAAAGATCAGAAAATAAAAAAACTAAATAGAGACATTAATGATTTCAAACAAGGGTGGATCTTTGAATGGCCCAGGGAGGAAATAAGATCTACTACAAATCATTTTAACCCTAGCACCAGGCATCCTGCATCCATTAGGAATGACACATCTGTGTCTAGAAACCATACTGGGTCTGAGGAGCAAACATCTGGCACATTGAATACATCTAGCAATATTACAGGGACACCTGTGGCCACTACGGCAGATAGGATTGTTGAAACATCCTCAGAAACAGGAACCATTCCTAAGAAAGGGAGTACATTTCTCCCCATCACCACACAACTTCCGGTTTTTCTGAATCAAACCAGTTACAAGAACCCACAAACTCACAGTCAAGACAGAAAAAGAAAGAAAATACTGAATTAAACAGTTCTAAAGTGGTGAATATTTCTCAATATGAATTGACCCAAGCAGAAACTTCTGTTTTACAGAAGGGGTTAACTTTCATACCCTCTTTAAGATCCAATCTGAATGAATTTGTTATAAACATAAAGCATTTTGGACATAATGTGACATTAAGAAATATTTATGGCACAAACACAGAACAAGTTAGAACCTTAAGGAAACCAAGTACATTTGTACCTGTAGCCCATCCTGCTGTGGAACTATTCATGCGGCTGTGTAATAATGCAGTGGAGAAATTAAGAATGGACACGCATACTAAACATTATAGAAACATTACGTATGAAGAAAGACAAGCCCTATGCAACTTACAACAAAATGAGAATGTGGTAATCAAACCAGCAGACAAAGGAGGTACTATAGTGGTTATAGACACTAATTGGTATAAGAAGAAAATGACCACCATGTTACAAGATGAAAAGACATACCATAAAGTTACACCAATCCAGTTAAATCGAACTTTACAAAAAGTGTCTTCCTTACTTCAGGATATGTTGACTGAAGGCCAAGTAGATCTGGACCTTTACAATTATTTGAACATCACAAAACCCACTTTTCCGAATATTAATGGACTTCCTAAGATTCATAAGGACCTTCATAACCCACCACTATGGCCTATAGTAGCAGGACAAGGGTGGGTGACAGAAACAATGTCACTATTTGTGGAGAAAGAACTGAGAACTATTTTAAAATATTTTGATACAGTTCTGCAGGATACTGATGACCTCTTAAGAAAGATAAATCAAACCATGAATAACATTATGGATTATGACCACCTACTTCTGACCACCCTGGATGTGAATAGTTTATTCACTTCCATTCCCAACGAAGCAGGCGTAGAAGCTGTAAGAAAGATCTTAAGCCACAAAAAAACTGTTAATGAAACCAATAGGATTTGTGATTTATTAGATTTAATACTGGAAAATAATTATTTTGTGTATGGTACATCAATCTATTGGCAAAAATGGGGGATAGCCATGGGCACCCCTTGTGCGAACAGCTACTCGAATCTTCTGCTTGTAGACTGGGAATTGGAGCATGTATTGAACTCAAATAATCCATGGTATGAATGCATCATATTTTATGGTCGATTTGTGGATGATCTTTTTATTTTATGGGAAGGAACCGTGCCACAGTTTGAATCATTCCATCAATATCTAAATAGGACTACTACTTTTCTAAGCTTTACAGCAAAACACTCTCATAATCAAGTTGCATTTTTGGATGTGAATGTTATTCTTAACGAAAACATGTTGGAAACCGAATTACACCAAAAAATACATGGAAAAATCATTACTTGTTGAAAAGCAGCATGCATCCTAAACATGTCACTAAAAATATTATGAGAAATGAAACACAAAGAATACATAAAAGATGTAGCAAAGATGAGACAAGAGAAAAGGAAATTTTGTTTCTACAACAAAACCTAATAAAGAGAGGCTATAATGAAAAAGATGTGAATGTTCAAGAAGTTATCCCAAAGAAAAACAAGACAGAAGACAGAACCACCAGAGTGATGTTAACTTACAGCACAGACAACACACAAGTTAAATCCATAATAAGGCAGTTTTGGCCAATCCTCACCCAGGATGCCAATCTAAAAGACATTGTAGGTGAAACACCATGCTTTGGCTATAAGAATAAGAAAAATTTAAAGAGGTTACTTTGCACAAAGGATGGGTTTAGCAAACATAAAATCGTTGGACATAAAGGCACATTCAAGTGTGGCAACTGCATAGCATGCCCACTGATTGACTGTAATAACAAATTTGAACATCCAAGGACAAAGAAGAAATACACCTTTAATGTCAAAGCCACTTGTATAACCCCCAATGTGGTGTACATGGCTACCTGTAAACTATGCCCTGCATTCTATGTAGGAAAAACTAATCAGATGTTTAAAAATCGCATTTTGAGACATCAGAGACATTACCAATAAAGATCCATATAATGCTTTAGCAACGCATGCTGAAAGAAATGTCGGTCATTCTTTCACTTATAAGGTGATAGAGAATGTATATAGTGGAATAAGGAAAGGCGACATTGAAAATATTACTGAATGCAGGGAGAGAAAGTGGATTGTGAACCTCCGTGCTGATATGAGCCAGGCTTGAATAACATCATCCCACTGAAACCTATACTAAAAGCTAGAAGACCAACTATCAGCTAACATGGAGGTGTGTCTGGCTTAATAATTCATGACTGGTCACACCCCTCAAAAGCAAAAGGTATAGGAAATGGAACACCCCCAGCTGAGAGGAAAGAGGATTGGTGCATTTAAACAGCTGATTGACAGTGTGATGATTGAATGATTGTCTCAACAGTAAAGGAAGCAAACATTATAAAAAGGAACTTCCAGTCCCAATCTCTACGATCTGAAGAAGATAACGAAAGCGCTTATCGTTTGGAATACATAGGGACTGTTTTATTGTACATCAAGATTTTAACTTGACATGAAGATTTTAACTTTTTCTACAATAAAAGGATTTTAACTGCCATTAAAGCTAGAAGCTTTTATTTGATCTGTTAGACTGGTTAAGCTGTTATCACAGTTCATCACAGTCACATAGCAGCTACTACATCTTCAGTGTGGATACTTTGTATATCAGACCAAAAAGATTGGATACTTTGAAGCCATCATAAGACTGGAAACTTTGGAGCCATCATTTCGCTATGGTATAACTGCATTCACAGCGTGAATATCTTGTAAGTGCATTTAATTTAAGTACTGGAAATGTATGCAAGTTTTTTTATATATATGTTGCACTTTTAAGTTTTATATCATTTAACCACACTACCTATTCTCCAAGAGAACTTTACTTCATTGGCCATTGTTGTACAGCGTTTCATTTTGAATACTGTTTTTACTTGTTACTCATAGCTGTACTTTAGCATTAGGAGGTACCCTTTCTTTATTGTCCTTTCAGGAAAGGTTTAGTGAAAAAAAAACATTTAAACCAGGCAGTTTCTCTGCATTCAACAGTAAAATCCACTTCTGTTACAGTATGATTTTTGAAATCACCTCCTCTTAAATTAGTGTCTAAAACATGCAAGACAAGAAAACCTGAATGAATGTGTAGAACCATGACTCATGATATGTGCTGCTAGGGCATTGCTGTCCTTTCTGTTTTTTTATGTCTCTCTGGTGTTCAAGGACTCTATCCTTAAAAGGACTATTCGTCTTGCCAACATAAAACGTATGACATAACTTTTTGTTATGTTTTTATGGTAAGAGTCTTCCTTCTTCTGTAAAGACTTATTGTACTAGAGCTGTGGCTTCTTCTGGTGCTTTTTTCAATGGTTTGGATACTAACTCTATTCCTGAGGTAGCTACCTGGAATTCTGTGCATACTTTTGCCAAGCACTACAAGTTGGAAGGAATTTCAAAGCTAGACCTGTTTTTGCTAGGGCCATGCTTCATGGCTTCCTAGAGAGCTCTACTGATCTTTTCTCCTCCCAAGTTTCTTCCTGAACTTTGGCACTCTCCCTCATGTTATGAACACTGCAATAGTGAAATAGAAGGGCATAGTACAGTTGTGTAAAATCTTACCATATTGGTAGATGTCTTTCACTTCACTGTTTCAGTATTCAGTCCCTCCCTCCTCTTCCTGGTCCTTTTCTCTTTTGGATGTAGTAGTCATCTCTGTTTTCCTTGGACTGGCCTTCTTACTGGGGTTTTCACTTCTGAGGATGGTATGCGCAGACGTCACCTTTATGCCCTATATTACACAAGAAGCATACATGTGACATACGGTGTACCTTAAGGCAACCTAAAGGCTTTGGTATACTGGCGGGATATCTGGCTGCCCTCGGCAGGGATCCCTCAAGTTGTGATGTGAATACTGCAACAGAAATGAGAAGGACATCTACCATTATAGTACGACTTTACACAACTATACTTTCTCCTTATTTCAGTCAAATGATTACTTACTATATCTTTTAATTATATGTTTGATTTTCCAACATAAAATGCATCAAATACTTTACAGTTAATTTTCTATACAATGTTCTTGAAATCTCAGTCTTCAGGATTATCCTGTATATCAGTAAAACTATTTACAAGACAAATGAACTCAAAAAAACTTTTATGCCCAGGAGAGCCAGATTATGAACAAACTCATTTGCAGAGGTTGAGTTACTTTATGCCAAATAACCTTCCTATTATTTATACATTTTAGAGAGAAGGTGAAGATGATACACACATAACTCTATCTGCTTTATTCTGTATAATCTGTCATTTAAAATTAATTTCTGTGTTTTAGTAAATAAATGAAAAGTATAATTTGCATGGCAAATAGTATGCACAAATTTTTGTTTTCTAGAAGCTTTATGCCACAATGTAATTAGCTATCAAATAACTGTCTGCATTGAGTACAGTCATTGTATTAAACTATGTTTTGTATATTGCTTGCTCTTCTTAGTCTAATTTTAAGCCTTTCTTCTCCCTTAGGATGAAACTCCAGGTAAATATCCTTATCACACCTTTAAAGCTGTCTGTGTTCGTCAAGGTGTGTACACATCTAAAAAATATGGCTCCATTGACTTCAATGAAGAACTAACAGAGCCTATCCTCACAACTCTACAGAAGGACTGGAATCAAATCTTTAGGTATTTGATCTTCATATTTTTGTCTTAATGCTGATATTGTTGGTTGTACTGTTTTAATCACAGGATATACAAGATGTAATCTTAATTTCAAAATCCTAAATATGAAAATGGTGCATGCATCCTTTACCACTTGAAGGGTTCTGTTTTTAGAACATTAGCCCATTCCATTCACTTTAGTAAACATGGCCATGTATATTATTTGAGTGCAACATGTAAGTGTTATTTCAGGATACTGCCAAGCGGAGCATTTCTAACTATAACTGATACTTCAAAATCCCTGTACATAAGTACTACAAAATATTGATCATATCATACATAAAAAGTACTATAAACAGACAAATTTCAAATTACAGATTTATTTATTTATTTACTTACTTACATGTGTTAACTGGGGATGTCCAATTGGGTTTTTGGCCCATTTTTCAGTGGAAGCCCATGCAGAAAAGCTTCATGTGCGTTATTAACAAAAAAAAAACGAGATGGTTTCAAAACAATTTAACACAAATTACAAAATATAAAGAGAAAGCAGAGAACATCAATTGTATATGTTTTTGCAAGGCAGCAAGTAAACCCAACCATGTTTCCCATAACCGAGGACAAACAACCCTAGAGAAAAAAATATGTATGTGTGTGTGTGTATTTGTAAGCAAAAATGTTTCCTTCACTGTTATTCACTAGAGTGACAGTCCTCCATATGGGGAGAAGTGTAGAGAATGGAATATTTAGGTGTGGTCAAAATGCTTCCAAACTACACAGACACTACAGATACAGTTATCAGTCTGCAGAAGGTATTTATTGATAACTGCAGAAAATTGGAATCATATAATATGACAATATATATCTCACCAACCAATGTGCCAATCTCTTAAAATAATGTTTTCCTTGTGCTAAGCCCCCTTTAAAAGAGTGCAGATTTATTTGTTACTGTACTGACATTCTACGGTTTGTCATAGACACTTTAAGATGGTATACCAGATTTAGTAGATACAGTAGTCCTAAATTTGAGTCCCACAGTCTGTTTGCCAACTAGGTGACTCTGAGCAAGTGACTTTATCAGACATTGCTCTTGGATCACCCCTGAAAGGGACTATCTGTCCAGAGGCTTACCCAGTTATCATTTTTCCTCTGTGTTTATTAATTTAGAATGCGTTGAAGTAATTAACAGTAAAAGCCAGGTACTGCTCAGCATCGAGTCCTAGAAATAAAACAAAATGGGTTATAAATATACTTTGTAAACAGAAAAAAGGCTAAAATTATATTTTGACTGGGCAAATTTAAAGGAATAATAAAAAAGAACAAGCTGACAGAATATACATGTAATAATATATAAGCTTGATATTTTGCAGAGAAATTTCGCTCAAATATTATACCCTAAATGCACTTAAATATTCTTTGGCAAAATCCGTAGGCTTTGCCAGGAAAAAACATTCAGTAAAAACTGCAAAAAAGAGCTAACCAACTTAGTGTCCTCACTATGCAATACCTAAACTCTACTAGGGTGGAGGTCCATGGACTATATGCAAATGACCCATTAAGGACATAACAGTGCTTCAGCTGAATGGCTTCTAAATGCCTGTGACTTTTTATATTTACCTTTTAAGTCTTTATGGGTACCTTCAGGTAAATATAGCCAAACCCACTAGCTATAGACATGCCATGTATTGGTCTTCTTTTTGGCCTTGTCAGTACAGCATAAGTGGATCGTTTGGCTATACTTCAGAAATACAAAGTTTAAAATCAAGCCTGATGTACATATACATTAGGATGCCTATAAAATATCTTAAATAACATCCAAACCATGGGGTAGAAAGGTTACACAAACAATTCATTATGGCAAGAAAGACCCAACCAAGGTGGAGTTTTCCCTATGTAATACTATAACATTCTTGTAGTAGAGGCCCATTGAATATATTCAAAAAACCCATTATGGACATAACACCAGGAAAACACCAGCAATCTCTGATTTTGATAAAAATGGTGCGAGGATTCATTAAATCCTATATAGTGTTGGAATAGTGCAGGAGCTGCTGCATGCAATCTGGCTGCTGAGCAATCCAGGATCGAGCTCCCAGGACATGCATAAGTGCTCTTACACTATTCCAGCACAGACACCACTGCTTTATGCTAATTACCTTATTTTCTGGTAAAAAACATACAAATGAGGTGAATTAGTGATCCGGGAAGGAGGCAGTTGTCTGTGCCTGAACAGTGTACAAAGCAGAAATGTATTCAGCTAGTAGCTGAATACATTTCTGCAAATTAAAAAAACGGAGGCATAACAGCTCAAAAGAAAGCATGTATTATATTTAGTAGGCATGTCAATGGCCAAATATATCTCCATTGGCATGAAAAATATTTAAAATTTTATAAAATAAAACTTTAATTTTTTTTGGCCGATCTCAGCTGTTAGAGCAGCACAGGATCGTGCCAAAAATAAAAAAAATGTGAAAAGGCAATTTAAAATCTGCATTTTGCCATTATAGTTAATGGCATGCAGAATGAACAGAATACCAAGGAACACTGGTTGCTGAGGGGAAAGTCTCAATGTGAGTGCAGTAACTATGGTGTAAGGCAGTGGGGTATACAAATGAGGGGAATATTACTGAATCACAAATTTATTCTAAGTGTCAGACTGCACCTAACCGTGTAGGTACTCTAATATGGCAGTATAAACATGAGAAGTAAATGACATCAAAAGGGGGTATGTCATGCTTGCTGTAAGCTCATTGGAGCACTATTGCCTGGGTTTGCACTTACCTAAGCCCAGGTAAACCAGGTGGTGTGTCTGAAGCTGTATAGCTTTGCTCACTCTAACTAAACAGTGTGCATGGCATGCAACAGGTCTTAAACAAACAAACAAAAAAAGGAAATGGCAGCACTGTGCATATGTAAGCAAGGGGGTGTGTCCGAGGTGGTATAGCCCTGTTTATCTTGCATAAACTGGTGTGCGCGGTGCGCACCAGGATTTAAACTACAAAAATAAAAAAAAAAAACAGGAAATGGCAAGTGGAGCAAGAAAAAAAAGGGAAATAGCAGAACAGAGGCACTGAAATACAAGTAATATAGCTGGCAAGTGGAATGTATCATACTCAGCTAATCACACAGGCAGCATCTGCATCACACCACTATAAGAGTGTTCAGGCCCAGGGTAACCTACCAGGGGCTACATAATCTGGAGATAGTAGAGCGCTACAGGGTGGACAGGGACATACTGCAGCAAATTGTGGAGCTGTGCTGACCTCGCCTTACATCCAGAACAAACAGAGGGGAACCCATCCCAGTGGATACCAGGGTATGTGTAGCTCTAAAAATACTAATTAAAGGTACTTTCCAAAGACCAACTGTGGATATCATGGGGGTCTCGCAGGCATCTGCGTCCAGGATACTCCACCAGTTCCTGGATACCATATGACCACATGCTGAGGAGCACATTAAATTCCCCACCACCCATGAGGAGAGGACCCACAATATGCATCTCTTCCACCATGTAGCAGACTACCCAGAGGTACTGGGTGCCATAGACTGAATGCACATCCACATCAAAGCACCAGCTGGTGACTGGAGTAGGATCTACATAAACAGCAAGAGGTTTTACTCCATCACCTGCCAGGTCATGTATGATGCCCAGGGCATTAGCATGAATGTGTGTGCTGGCTGCCCTGGAATCTATCATGACTCCCACATCTGGTATTTCTCACAGCTGTATCAGTCGTTTGCCAAGGGGGACATCCCAACTGCCCATCTAGTGGGGGATGCTGGCTATGCACTGGAGCCGTGGATGATGACACCCATCAGAAATGCATACACACTGACACAAGAACGCCATACTGAGGCACATGCACAAACCAGGATCATTATGGAGCATGTGTTTGGGATGCTTAAGTCACGGCTCTGCTGCCTTGACATATTTGATGGAGCCTTGCAGTACTCTCCAGCCACATGTGCACACATGGTCATAGTATGTGCCATGCTACATAACATCATCCTGCAGAAATAGCTGCAGCAGGAACAAAATGGGGAAGGGCTACACAACCCCCCACCAATGCCAAGGTCTTCACAGTCACAGAGGGACTTGGAAGAGGAACATCCTGAGCCTGCCCCTGTAGGCAGGCAGAGGCATGCCCATTATGCCCAGACCTTGACAAAGAGGCAATGCATAGCACATATACTTAACACTGAAGGGACCTAGGGACTGATATCTCTCTCTGACTCACACACACAGTAAAATGGATGCCAAACATCACACCACTTATACCTTACCATGTATAAGCAGTATACTGTGTGCATCTGACATAGTCAGCCCTCATGCACCATCCTCACAACTACCTCAGGCACAAGGTAAGTCAGTCTTCCTAACAATGAAAGAATGGAGTAGAATGTTTTGATAACATATCCATGGTATTGATGCAAGCATGCAAGGGAATGGGGTGGCTTACTGAGATAGCAGCAGACAAATGACAGCTATGTGGGACAGCAGGAAGTTACGTCCAGTACTGACTTACCCACTCTATGTAGTACTACTGTAGTTGTCAAGGGTCATAGGTCACATGCATGGATGTCAAAGTGGGGGACCCATACTCAACCCAAGCCTCACCCAGCAGATCAGCTGTAGAGAACCATACAGAAATGTGTGGCATAGGCCCCCAGATGGTGACATCCATGAAATCCCCACCTACAGAGTTACATAGTGATATCACAGCAGCTTTGACAGTGGCAGTATGGCTCTGAAAGCTAAGAAGTCCAAAATTAAACGTGTATGGCAGAACAATCTGACCCTGGTCAATACTGTTATGCCTGTAGTCTCAAAGATAGGGCAC